>NC_056746.1:912731709-912826709 GCF_019279795.1 Protopterus annectens | reverse complement strand
TATATATTTTAGACTGGAAGGAATGCCCATCATTATAGATATATACATCTAGATAATTAATACCTTTCGTGTCATATTGATGTGTAAATTTTAGATAATTTGTTGATCCATTAATATACTCTATGAATTTATTTAATTCATCAATATTACCCACCCATAGCAAAAAAATATCGTCCAAAAACCGGACGTATGTTTTAATGTAGCTCATCCAATTGGTGTTAAGTACATATTCCATTTCCCAATCTAGGAGTACCATGTTGGCATACATGGGGGCACATGCTGTCCCCATTGCCACTCCAGAAATTTGTCTATAGTACTCTCCTTCAAAGAAAATGTAATTATGGTCAAGTACTATATCCATAAATGATGTTAACAAGGAAATATCGTGTTGTTCCAAATCACTATAGCTATTTAAACTATGAATAAAACTTTCTATACCTTCATTCTTTGGTATGCATGAAAAAAGATCTTTTATGTCTATTGTAACAAATGTTACATCAGGCGTCCATATCTCTTGCTTGAATATTCCCAGAAATTCCCATGAATCCTTAATGATATGTGGAATTTTATTATACATATGCTTTAATTTATTATCCACAACTTTTCCAAAGGGAAATGTTTTACTCGCACTACCTGATATTATAGGTCTGAATGGTGGTTCTATAGGGTTTTTATGTACTTTAGGTATCCCCCTTATGGTAGCCAATATTGGAAATTCAACTTTTAAGTATTTGTATAATTCTTCATCGATTCTATTTTCCAATAGGTATTCCTCCAGGTAGGAGTCAATTCTGCTATGTGCTATATTTACCTGATTTAAGGATGACTCTTCGTATTGTTGAGTATTATTAAGAATTTCAAATATTTTACTACTATATTTCTCTTGATCATACAGCACTATTCCTCCTCCTTTATCTGCTGTCATGATTCTTACATTTTCTTTACAAATAGAATCTACTATTGCTTGTACTTCTTTAAACTGAATGTAATCACTCTTGTTGAATTTATATTTATTATATAGCTTATAAATTTCCTTATTAATCACATTATCAAACGATTCTAATGTTTTTGCCATAGGGGGAGTGAAGGAGCTCTTCTTTGTTAGTTCCATTGTATTAACTATATTGGAACTTTTGTCATGAAAAAATACTCCAAGATTTATCTTTCTAAGAAATAATTTCACTTCCACCAGTGTATCAATTAAATCTAGGGATTTGTCTGGTATATAGGTTCATAGGTTCATAGGTTCATACTAGGCTATCTGCCCAAGGGCATTTATAAGCCTAGCCCATAGTTATGTGGCTTTCGCCACCCCTTTAGTTTGAATAAAAACTATGCCTATCATTTTGCTGTGCCTCTGTCAAGCAGTGACGCTGAAGTAATCCCTGGGGTATATCTGCAATCTCCCATCCATTGGTCAAGATTCCTCTTGAACAAGACCAGAGAGGTGCTCTGCCTCACATGTACCGGGATTTTGTTCCACAGCATAGGGAGTCTCTGGGTGATGAATCTGTCCCTCCAGCACGTTCTATTTATAACCGTGTCAAGGTTTAAGTCTCCGCCTTGTGGTTCTGAGGGATCTAGATTTTTGAGGTGAAGCATATTCATCAAATCTGGGTTTGACATGGCCTTATATGTCAGGCACAGGTCACCTCTGAGCAAGCGGTATGAGACTGAATAGAGCTGGAGTTCTTTCAGTCGGGCAGCATAAGACATATTTTTGAGACCCTTTATCCTTTTGGTGAGGAACTTTTGGGGCCTTTCAAGCTGCAGCAGGTGTCTGGTCAGATACATTCCGAGCAGGGCATTGTACTCAATCATAGGTCTAATAAGTGATGAGTACAGGGGACGATGACCTCCCTTGATCTAGATGTGAATCCCTTCATGATCAGGTGGGTGATATAGAAGGTTTTCCTAACTACTTTAGCAACATGAGTGTCAAGCGAAGGCTACTGTCAACCTGGGTCCCCAGATCTCTGATGACTTTTTCTGTGCTCAGTGGATTGCCACCTATATGGTAGCTAGGGGTAGCCTTGTTTTTCCCAAAGGGTATGACTATGCATTTTTGGCGTTTAACTTCAGGCCATGGCTCTGGCGCCAGTTATCCATTTCTGTGAGGCCCTTCTGGAGGATATCTGTGTCAGATGTGTTTTCGACTATGGCCCAGTTTGCAGTCATCTGCAAACTTTGACAGCCATAACCCTCCTGTGTTTGCTTGTACTTCAGAAAAGTAGATGCCGAACAAGAGTGGACCCAGGACTGAGCCCTGTGGGACACCACTTGTGACAGGCTTTGAGTCTGACATGGCTCCAGCAACTCTGACCCTGTGGGTTCTGTCACTTAGCCAGTTTGCAACCCATCTTGTGATGTATGGGTTTACATTCAAGCTGATGAGTTTTTCGATGATACCTGAGTGGGGTATTGTGTCAAGGCCTTTGCCAGGTCGAGGTAGGCTGTATGGACTGCCTTTCCTCATCAATGGCCTTGGTGACTGTCTCGAAAAAGTCAACCAAGTTTAAGAGGCAGGATCTGCCTTTGACAAAGCCAAACTGAGTTGGATCCAAAGTCTGCAAGTTCCCTATGTCTTTATTTATGAGTTCCATTATGATCCTCTCCATGGCTTTGCAGATAAGGCTTGTCAAGCTAATGGGGCGGTAATTTCCAGGGTCTGTGGAGGCACCGCCTTATGAAGTGGGACCACAGTCGCGTGCGCCACTCCTTGGGTGCGTATCCTGAGGTGAGGCTAAGATTAAACAGCTGTCCTAACTGTGGGTTTAATTCCTCATTGAGTTCATGAAGCACACAGTCGGGGACACCATCCGGTCCCATGGATGCTGTGTTTTTTGCCTTAGTGAGGGCAGTTCTCCCCGGGGCGTGGGAGAGGTGTGGGGGGCTAAAATCCTCTGGAATAGATATCTCTCCTTTTGGGGGGGAGAAGTTTGCACTGAACCTGTCAGCCAGTATGTTGGCAATGTGTGTAGGTTCAGTAATTTTCACATCATTTGAACTAATTCTGAGCATATCTGGGAGTTTCCTCCTAGGTTTCTAACATAGCTAAAGAAGGCCTTATGATTCTCTTTAGAGTCCTTGGCGATTTTTCTCTCAAAATTTGCCTTGGATGATTTTATGAGAGCTCTTAGTTTTTTACTTATAATGATCAGGTGTCTTACCTTTCAAGGATTTTGCTCTATCTTGTAGTAGCTTCCTCCTTTTGTTGTAGAGCTTGTTTATGGCTGGGGTCCACCAGACTGGACGCTTGCCTTTGGTACAGAGAGTCTTAGTTTTGTTTGGGATTGCCTGATCCATGCAGTCCTGTAGGTGCTGGTAGAAGGCATTTGTAAGTGATTCAGCGGTTTGAGTAATGTTTACCACTGGCTCAGGGGCCTTAAAGGAGACCACACTAGTTTTAGAAGTGTGAAATCGGCTTTTGAGAAGTTTTTCACTGTGGTCTTTTTTGTTTCAGGTGGGGGCGGGATGAGGACCTCCAGCGAGATTAGTTTATGATCTGATCTCACCAGTGAGGGGTATACTTCGGGTGTTGAACATTTTGATCCCATGTTCGTGATGATGAGATCAAGTATGTTTTCTCCTCTTGTGGGGATGGTGACTAGTTGTTCCATGGCATTTGAGTTTATGAACTCCAGGAATCTTTGGGTTAGAGTGTTCGGGCTTGAGTAGTGTTCCCAGTCTATATTAGGGTAGTTAAAGTCACCTAGTATGATGGTGTTTGGAGATACATTTATCCTCCAATGTTTTCAGGAAGGCCATGTGAGGTTCCTGAGTTTGAGAGGGTGGCCTGTAACATGCTACAAATTGCAGAGCAGTCTTGCCTATGGTTAATTGCACCTGGATGGTCTCCGATGCATCATGCGTTGCCACCAACCTTGAGGTGTGGGTGTCCTTTATGAATATGGACACCCCCCCTCCTTTCTTGGTGTTGTCCGGATTTTGGGGCGGAGCATGATATGAGGTGAAACCTGTTAGTGCTGGGGTGCTCTCAGGAGCCTTGAACCAGGTTTCTGTCACAGCACAGACATCGATGTTCTCCATATTGAGAAGGGCCTCGAGTGCGTGCATCTTGAGATTGAGACTTCTGGCATTGAGCAGCATTACCCTTAGTTTTTTTCCTTTTTGGTGTCCTAGGGTGGTAGGTTTAGAATTTGAGCCTTGCCTAAAAAGGCACTATGGGGTGGCAAGAGCCTTTGCCAATATCCGGAAGCCCAGGGTGACAGGTGCAAGCCGTCCCTTGAAGCAGCGTGGCTTGTCCAGCATGTCATCCCAGGCAGACAGACATTGGATCCCCTTTGAATGACACCAGAATTTAAGCCAATTATTAAAGCTGATCATCTTATCACTGTATTGTGGCATCATTCTAGGTGAAGGTAGGATACTGCTCAAGGTCAGGGTCATACCTGCCTGGGCTACATAATCAGAGAGCTCCTCGATGTCCCTTTTCATGTAGTCCAAGGAGGTGCGTCTCAGGTCGTTGACACCAGCGTGGACAATGACTGAGTCGTACTTGTACCTGCTGTTGAGAGACCTGAGTGCTTGCGTTATGTGGCGGATTCTAGCGCCTGACAGGCAGCTTACTGTGACCTTCTCTTTACTCAGTCTGGTGAGCGGGACGTCAGTGTGTCTGACTATGGAATCACCAATGACAAGTGTGTCTGGCATTTTGTTTGGCCTTAAGGGCTGTGACTGTTTGACACTCTGACTGTGTGGTCTATGTGTTGCATGTGTTGGGTCGTGAGGTGGTAGTTGTTTGGGTGTCTGCTTTGGTGGCCTCTGCTGTTTTGGTAAATTTTTGATCAGAGCCTCCGAGTATGTCTTTGTGTGAGTATGTGTATGATTTGAAGTTGTGATGGTACCATGTGTGACTGGGTATGTATTGTGTGTGGTTTCCTTCTCCTCCTGTCTGGTCTTGCCAGTCCTATGTTGAGAGAGCTCAGCCTCCAGTTTGGCCGTATAGTTGCATCTCGCATGTATTTGTGTTTTGTGGGAGAAGGAGAGGATTGTCTGTGTACATGAGGCAGTTGTAACATTGCCTCAATATTCCCAGGTTCACCAGTTGAGCTGGAGAGGACACTAGCAACTGATCCCTCGACATACTAGAAGTAGTAGATAAAGAGACTTTCAAAGGACTCCGGGAAGTGGGTTTTAGGCTGGTGGGGTACTATCTATAATAAGAGTGCTTTATCAAGGTGCAAGTACTGTAGGAGTAAGTGCTAGGCTTTACAGATAGAGAATAGTCTACTTGGGAATCAAGTAGAGATGAACTTTTCAGTTATAGGATATGCTGGTTAGATCAGCAGTACAGCTCGAGGAAGGTAGTTTTAAGGGAAAATTGGAAGAGTGGAATTTAGATGGCCCAAATAGTTTAACCTTGTTTAACCGCTGCTCTTGTGTGCAACAGTGGTAACTCAGCTAATCGCTTACAGCGTTTAGCGTGTTTTATAACAGGGGCTGAAGGGAGCTAGGAATTGGCCCAAACGACCAATGGACTACTAGTTTCTGGCTGAAACTTCACCAAATCAGACAAAAGGCAGCTCAGTGCTTCCCACTCCCACTGGTAAGCAAAGAAACTTCCTCCTTCCTAATAAGGCAATGGATCAGTAACAGGAACTAAAAACAAAGCCCAGGGATCAGCAACTCTGAAACTGGACTACTCTAGTTCAGTAAGGCGGGAAAACAAGAGATTTATTTTGTTTTATTACAGAGACAGTAATTGCTGTAAATCGGCTAGCGCACTTTAGTGTGTAGCCTACAGAAACAATTTGCAACAATTAGTAACTTAAAGTGCAATAAACAGTGTAAAATGCAGAAATCACTTAAAGTAGCAATAAAACAGGCGAAATGCAGTTGCTAGCTTAAATAACAGTGGGAAAGCCACAAAAAATACTTATATCTGGTAGAAAGTCACTCTTTTAGCTCTCTGCTGCTTGGATCACCCTGCAGGCCACCACGAGGATCTGTGCTGAGTTGGTACAAGCTGGAAAACGCGTGTTTAGCGTGTTTTATAGCAGGGGGCTGAAAGGAGCTAGGAATTGGCCCAAAACAACCAATGGACTACTAGTTTCTGGCTGAAACTTCACCAAATCGGACAGAAAGGCTGCTCAGTGCTTCCCACTCCCACTGGTAAGCAAAGAAACTTCCCTCCTCCTAATAAGGCAATGGATCAGTAACAGGAACTAAAACAAAGCCCAGGATCAGCAACTCTGAAACTGGACTACTCTAGTTCAGTAAGGCGGAAAACAAGAGATTTTTTGTTTTATTACAGAGACAAGGGAAAAAAAACAGACAGTAAATGCTATAAATGCTGTAAATCGGCTAGCGACTTTAGTGTGTAGCCTACAGAAACAATTTGCAACAATTAGTAACTTAAAGTGCAATAAAAGTGTAAAATGCAGAAATCACTTAAAGTAGCAGTAAAACAGGCGAAATGCAGTCGCTAGCTTAATAACAGTGGGAAAGCCACAAAAATACTTATATCTGGTAGAAAGTCACTCTTTTAGCTCTCTGCTGCTTGGATCACTCTGCAGGCCACCACGAGGGTCTGTGCTGAGTTGGTACAAGCTGGAAAAACGGGTGTTTAGCGTGTTTTATAGCAGGGGCTGAAAGGAGCTAGAATTGGCCCAAAATGACCAATGGACTACTAGTTTCGGCTGAAACTTCACCAAATCGGACAGAAAGGCGCTCAGTGCTTCCCACTCCACTGGTAAGCAAAGAAACTTCCCTCCTCCCTAATAAGGCAATGGATCAGTGACAGGAACTAAAAACAAAGCCCAGGGATCAGCAACTCTGAAACTGGACTACTCTAGTTCAGTAAGGCGGAAAACAAGAGATTTTTTTTGTTTTATTACAGAGACAAGGAAAAAACAGACAGTAAATGCTATAAATGCTGTAAATCGGCTAGCACTTTAGTGTGTAGCCTACAGAAACAATTTGCAACAATTAGTAACTTAAAGTGCAATAAACAGTGTAAAATGCAGAAATCACTTAAAGTAGCAGTAAAACAGGCGAAATGCAGTCGCTAGCTTAATAACAGTGGGAAAGCCACAAAATACTTATATCTGGTAGAAAGTCACTCTTTTAGCTCTCTGCTGCTTGGATCACTCTGCAGGCCACCACGAGGATCTGTGCTGAGTTGGTACAAGCTGGAAAAAGCAGCGTGTTTAGCGTGTTTTATAGCAGGGGCTGAAAGGAGCTAGGAACTGGCCCAAAACGACCAATGGACTACTAGTTTCTGGCTGAAACTTCACCAAATCGGACAAAAGGCGCTCAGTGCTTCCCACTCCCACTGGTAAGCAAAGAAACTTCCCTCCTTCCTAATAAGGCAATGGATCAGTAACAGGAACTAAAAACAAAGCCCAGGGATCAGCAATTCTGAAACTGGACTACTCTAGTTCAGTAAGGCAGGAAAACAAGAGATTTTTACAGCGACAAGGAAAAACAGACAGTAAATGCTATAAAACAATTCACATGCAGTGCAAGCTGGCACACTTGAGTATGTAGCAATATTAGTCCACACACAGTATGAAAAAAATGTAATTAAATTAAAAAGGACTGAAAGCAAGTGCAGAAAGGGTTTATTAGAGAATGCGGTAAGAGAAGGGACTGGGGAGTGTCCTAGATCAAATCTACAGTGGGGCGGGCACTGCAAAAGCCACCAAATTTAAACTACATCCAAGAACAGGGAGGGGGGGTGGGGAAGACAGTTTCAACAGAGCTAGATCTGAGAAATCAGTCCCCAAGTTATAACAAAGACAATAAAATGAAGGAAATATACTTAAATCAGCTTATGTCCAGTTGATGTATGCAGACAAATCTCAGTAGCAGCAACTCTACTTAAAATGATTACCAGAGATGTAACCAACACAGGTTTTAAAGTTATCAGAAAACCCCCCAAGCTAATTAACACTTAAAGGAATTTCAGTGCAGTTTAACAACTAGTGCAGAGCTTCAGACACACACACAAGACAGTTTCAACAGAGCTAGATCTGAGAAATCAGTCCCCAAGTTATAACAAAGACAATAAAATGAAGGAAATATACTTAAATCAGCTTATGTCCAGTTGATGTATGCAGACAAATCTCAGTAGCAGCAACTCTACTTAAAATGATTACCAGAGATGTAACCAACACAGGTTTTAAAGTTATCAGAAAACCCCCCAAGCTAATTAACACTTAAAGGAATTTCAGTGCAGTTTAACAACTAGTGCAGAGCTTCAGACACACACACAAGACAGTTTCAACAGAGCTAGATCTGAGAAATCAGTCCCCAAGTTATAACAACCACAATAAAATGAAGGAAATATACTTAAATCAGCTTATGTCCAGTTGATGTATGCAGACAAATCTCAGTAGCAGCAACTCTACTTAAAATGATTACCAGAGATGTAACCAACACAGGTTTTAAAGTTATCAGAAAACCCCCAAGCTAATTAACACTTAAAGGAATTTCAGTGCAGTTTAACAACTAGTGCAGAGCTTCAGACACACACACAAGACAGTTTCAACAGAGCTAGATCTGAGAAATCAGTCCCCAAGTTATAACAACCACAATAAAATGAAGGAAATATACTTAAATCAGCTTATGTCCAGTTGATGTATGCAGACAAATCTCAGTAGCAGCAACTCTACTTAAAATGATTACCAGAGATGTAACCAACACAGGTTTTAAAGTTATCAGAAAACCCCCAAGCTAATTAACACTTAAAGGAATTTCAGTGCAGTTTAACAACTAGTGCAGAGCTTCAGACACACACACAAGACAGTTTCAACAGAGCTAGATCTGAGAAATCAGTCCCCAAGTTATAACAACCACAATAAAATGAAGGAAATATACTTAAATCAGCTTATGTCCAGTTGATGTATGCAGACAAATCTCAGTAGCAGCAACTCTACTTAAAATGATTACCAGAGATGTAACCAACACAGGTTTTAAAGTTATCAGAAAACCCCCAAGCTAATTAACACTTAAAGGAATTTCAGTGCAGTTTAACAACTAGTGCAGAGCTTCAGACACACACACAAGACAGTTTCAACAGAGCTAGATCTGAGAAATCAGTCCCCAAGTTATAACAACCACAATAAAATGAAGGAAATATACTTAAATCAGCTTATGTCCAGTTGATGTATGCAGACAAATCTCAGTAGCAGCAACTCTACTTAAAATGATTACCAGAGATGTAACCAACACAGGTTTTAAAGTTATCAGAAAACCCCCAAGCTAATTAACACTTAAAGGAATTTCAGTGCAGTTTAACAACTAGTGCAGAGCTTCAGACACACACACAAGACAGTTTCAACAGAGCTAGATCTGAGAAATCAGTCCCCAAGTTATAACAACCACAATAAAATGAAGGAAATATACTTAAATCAGCTTATGTCCAGTTGATGTATGCAGACAAATCTCAGTAGCAGCAACTCTACTTAAAATGATTACCAGAGATGTAACCAACACAGGTTTTAAAGTTATCAGAAAACCCCCCAAGCTAATTAACACTTAAAGGAATTTCAGTGCAGTTTAACAACTAGTGCAGAGCTTCAGACACACACACAAGACAGTTTCAACAGAGCTAGATCTGAGAAATCAGTCCCCAAGTTATAACAACCACAATAAAATGAAGGAAATATACTTAAATCAGCTTATGTCCAGTTGATGTATGCAGACAAATCTCAGTAGCAGCAACTCTATTTCATCCCTTTGGAGAATATGGATGCAAATTCTGGTTTCACTTCCAAAGAACTATAATTATATATTTTGACTTCTCCATCATTGGATATATGGACAGGGCAGGGCTCCCCTACCTGTTCATCCATCACACTTGTACAGGATCCTGTTGTTAAATTACTAAAATCACTAGTGTGTTGTATTAAACCTATTATATTTTCCTGTATCTGTTCCACTTGTTTTGCCCTTTCCCTTTCCGGTTTACTGTTTGCCATTTGCTTTGATGTCCTTGTTCTAAAAAAACATCTTCATTGTTCTGGAAATACATTTCATTATGATTACTCACACTTGTATTTTCCCTATACATTTCTTTAACTTTTTTGATATTCCATTTGTATGCTACACCTTGCTCATACTGTTTAACATCTCTTTCTAACTTCTTACACTTTTTTTTCAAACATCCTCTTACTTGTGTTTTCAGCATAATCGTATTGTTTGTAAAATAGTTTATCCCATTGTGGAAAAAGTATGTCTTCCCGTATTGTTTTGTCCATGATTTCAATTTCACTTAATAATGTACCCAATTTAAAATCATTATTACTTATAATCAATTGCATGAATTGTTTTCCAAAATCATTAAACATATTATTACACATTTTTATATTTTCAGTATTCATCTCAATTCCCATGGGTTCCTTAAAAAACTGGAGACCCATTGGGACTATATTACTATTCAAACACTTTCGCAAATACATGTTATCAACTTGTAATGCCTTTATTTTAGTTAACTTATTCCCAAAACCAAAAATCATATGTTTTAGGGAATTGTACTGCTGTTCATCATCATTAAAGTTGTTTTTTACTGCACTTTTTTTATCAAAATCAAACGGTAAATACATAAAATTCTCAACATTATAATTGTCCGTTTTTTCTTGATTTCCCAATCGGGAAAATTGATGTACAGTACCTTTTTGTATATGTTTGGCGGTAATACTGTGTTTGTCCTTTCCGCCATATGTCCTTTCCGGTTGTTGCCTTTTCGGTTTAGCCCCTGAAATCAAATAAATCTCTTCTTCTTTGTTTCCTGTGACAGTATTAAAGTCAAATGATATCTGTTGAGATTCTGCATTTTGGTGCGTATCCTTCCTCGGCGTACAGCTCAGCATGAAGGGAGACTACGTTCTTCTCTGCCCATTAGGGATCTCCTCCTCGCTCGCTTGGCCTAGTGAGGAACGGGATAACGCTAACACGATGATTTTAATAGGCGGAACTTGGTTTCTTAAAGTGCCAGTCTGCGGTGTTAAAAGTTCAATAAGCCGTGAAAGTTCACCTTTTATAATGGCCATCTCCGAATGTAACTTGTCAACTTCTTCCCTCGTAATAGGGGTTCCCAGTGTTGAAACATCTTGTAGTGAATCCACTGTAGTCGACTATTAAACAATTAAAATTCCTGTATACAACTATAGCACTTCAAAATTCAAGCCCAAAGGCTAGAAAAAATAACAGGAATATCGGATAACCACTGATCGTTTCTTTTTTATTCACAAGTACTACGGAGACACACCTTGGTTAAGCGCTTTCATCTAGATAACTAGATTTCCTCAGAACAAACAATACAAACTTCATGACACTTAAATACTAAAAAAATCCCGCCCTTTAGATCAATTAAACAATTAAATATATTTCATCACTATTAAAATTTAAAGAGAAAAAAGTTTTTTTACTTTCTCTCATGTTAAAAAGCACAATGCAAATATCAAATTTGTGCACAACCATATAACTAATTGATATCATTCCTTAAAACTGTATGGTTTTTAAAAAAACACATTAAACATATTTCTGGCAACACATAACATAATATGCATCTATTGCCATGTGTTGAGTACCATAAAATGTATACCTCTAAATGTATATATTAGGTGTACTGATATTGTCACCTACAATATGGACTACTAATTCCTAACCCATATATTACATACTCAACTTTTTACTCTTACGCTAGCTATTCATTCTATCCCTATTATAATAAAACTCCTTAAGTATAATTCATAGTGTATTGGATGTATATCTAAAAACACATAAACTAACACATTCTATACTATATTAAATACTATTTCATTATCCACATAAAACTATCTACACTTACATAATTGTGTTTTGCTATGTTCTTACTAGTGGCTTTGTGGGGATAACTTCATTTAGTCCAGGGTGTGTTGCTGCATCTAATTTTAACTGCCATCTTATTTCTTTTTCACTAACCCTGGATTTGATGTTACCTCCTCTGGGGTTGGGTATAACCACATCTAATATTCCAAATTTGAATTCCACATATCATTAAGGATTCATGGGAATTTCTGGGAATATTCAAGCAAGAGATATGGACGCCTGATGTAACATTTGTTACAATAGACATAAAAGATATTTTTTCATGCATACCAAAGAATGAAGGTATAGAAAGTTTTATTCATAGTTTAAATAGCTATAGTGATTTGGAACAACACGATATTTCCTTGTTAACATAATTTATGGATATAGTACTTGATCATAATTACATTTTCTTTGAAGGAGAGTACTATAGACAAATTTCTGGAGTGGCAATGGGGACAGCATGTGCCCCCATGTATGCCAACATGGTACTCCTAGATTGGGAAATAGAATATGTACTTAACACCAATTGGATGAGCTACATTAAAACATACGTCCGGTTTTTGGACGATATTTTTTTGCTATGGGTGGGTAATATTGATGAATTAAATAAATTCATAGAGTATATTAATGGATCAACAAATTATCTAAAATTTACACATCAATATGACACGAAAGGTATTAATTATCTAGATGTATATATCTATAATGATGGGCATTCCTTCCAGTCTAAAATATATAGGAAGGAAACGTACAGCAATGGATATCTACACTTTAATAGTGCCCACACATATAGGGTTAAATACAATATAGTCAAAGGTCAATGCATAAGGGCAGCCAGAATGACATCCGCTAGGGATAAAATGAAGGAGGAATTGACCTTCATAGGTATATTATTTAAGGAAAAAGGTTACCCGGCAAGAATGTTAAATGATATAATCACATATGTATCTAGTGAATGGGGAAAAAAATACCCACCACTATTAGGTATTGGTATATGCAATGCTACAGCGACTAATGCTCAAACTAATAATTATAAAAAAGCTTGTATTGTGAAATATGGTAAACACACAAATGAAGTTAAAGAAATTATTAGTAAAAATTGGAACATACTATCAAGTGACACGATGATAAAAGATAAAGTACCATCTAAGCCTCATTTTGTATACAAAACAGGTAATAGTTTAAAAAGAATTATAGAATATAAACAAAATTATTACAAAAGTTATACAAAGCAAAAAAGTGGTACAAAAAGATGTGGGTGTTGTAACTTCTGCAGATACATTTATGAAGACAATACTATTATTTTAAAGAATAAAACAAAGACAAAGATAATCTTTAAATTTGGTAATTGCCAAACGAAACATTTAGTATATTTGGCAATATGTGAAACATGTAAAAGCTATTATGTAGGAAAGACAGACCGCTTTCTTAAGAATAGAATATATGATCATATTTATTGTATCAATAAACAGGATACCAATAATGCATTGTCTAGGCATATAATAAATAACCCAGGATGTGTGGGCTTCAAATTTGGAATATTAGATGTGGTTATACCCAACCCCAGAGGAGGTAACATCAAATCCAGAGTTAGTGAAAAAGAAATAAGATGGCAGTTAAAATTAGATGCAGCAACACACCCTGGACTAAATGAAGTTATCCCCACAAAGCCACTAGTAAGAACATAGCAAAACACAATTATGTAAGTGTAGATAGTTTTATGTGGATAATGAAATAGTATTTAATATAGTATAGAATGTGTTAGTTTATGTGTTTTTAGATATACATCCAATACACTATGAATTATACTTTAGTTTTATTATAATAGGGATAGAATGAATAGCTAGCGTAAGAGTAAAAAGTTGAGTATGTAATATATGGGTTAGGAATTAGTAGTCCATATTGTAGGTGACAATATCAGTACACCTAATATATACATTTAGAGGTATACATTTTATGGTACTCAATACAAGGCAATAGATGCATATTATGTTATGTGTTGCCAGAAATATGTTTAATGTGTTTTTTTAAAAAACATACAGTTTTAAGGAATGATATCAATTAGTTATATGGTTGTGCACAAATTTGATATTTGCATTGTGCTTTTTAACATGAGAGAAAGTAAAAAAACTTTTTTCTCTTTAAATTTTAATAGTGATGAAATATATTTAATTGTTTAATTGATCTAAAGGGCGGGATTTTTTTAGTATTTAAGTGTCATGAAGTTTTTATTGCTTGTTCTGAGGAAATCTAGTTATCTAGATGAAAGCGCTTAACCAAGGTGTGTCTCCGTAGTACTTGTGAATAAAAAAGAAACGATCAGTGGTTATCCGGTATTCCTGTTATTTTTTCTAGCCTTTGGGCTTGAATTTTGAAGTGCTATAGTTGTATACAGGAATTTTAATTGTTAAATTACAGTTTTGGATGAGACACTTTTTTAATGTAGAATGTGAATTGATGGAAAAAAATATTTCAGAATAGGGGATAGCCAAATAATATAATGCAGGAAGTTAAAAATATAAAGGAAGCTGGTATCCCAAATAATAAAAAGATTAGCCTAGGATGAGAAAAAAACAAAAATTATGCATTAGCTTGTATGTTACAAAATTCAGTAGATGAAGCCAGCATTAAGCAGACAGTTAAAAATAGTTGGTTTCTTACTAATTTTGCAGATATAAGGGACATTATTGGAGATGCTGATTCCGCAGTGGTGCAGTGGTGGCGTTGTTGCCTCACAGCAAGAGGTTCTCCCGTTTGATTCTCTGCTTGGGGTGGGAGTGCCTTCTGTGTGGAGACTTCATGTCCTCCCTGCGGTCGAGTGGGCGTTCGAAAGACATGTGTTGAATGGGCGTGCCTTAGTTGAAGGTTGGGCATCGGGCTGGCAACTTGACACCATAAAATCTAACTGCCAATCATTAGCGGACCGTAGTTCCGCTGTGGCGACCCCTAACAGGGAAAAGCCAAAAGTCAAACAACAACAAGGGACATTATTGGTATTGGAGATAATCTAATATTTACCTCCCAAAGGGGAAGAATTTATAAGATTTATTTGTTTGTTTAACATCTGTTAACTGGGAAAGTCTGACTTCGAATAAGCCAATTTTCAGCAGAGGCCCAAGGAGAAACTCTAGATGCGCGTCTTTGTAAATTTTTATAAAAATAAATTTAATTAGCAAACAACCAGAGGATACTACAGGGATGTTGAGATGTAGTAGTTGTAAGTTCCGTCAATCTGTACTTGAAGGAAGAAGTAAAGTGAGGATAACAGCAAGGAATTATAATATCAAGTTACAACACGAGTAAATCTAAATTTGTAGTTTATGTTGTCTTATGCGGGCTTTGTTCTGTGTTTTACATTGGCAGAACATGGAGAGAATTTTATAAGAGGATGTATGAACATTTTAAGGCTGTAAATATTAAAGAAGCAAATAATGGCTTAGCTAAGCATGTAATGCAAAACACAGTTTGGAAATGAGGTTTTATTTTAAGTTTTCTGTGACAGATCAGGTACTAAACAAACGTGTTAAGTTAGATGCGGAAGATTAATTAAATTGGAAAGAATATTGTTAGCAAGTAAAATTGAATGCATGTAATTTTCCTGGTATGATTGAAAGGGAAAATTAAAAAGTGGTCTGAAAAGGTTAAATCATTGATTAGTGTTAAGTCATGTGATTATAATTAAATTTATTTATTAAAGTTATAAGTACAGTTTGGTCTGAAGAAGTGGGTCGAAAGCACTTACCAGTTGTATTTAAATAATAAAAGTGGAATAGTTTTATTTTAAGACCATTGATAAGTTTTATTTGTTTTAAATGCGGGCTAGTTTACATCTGGTCGTAAGGCTTTTTGTGGATTTCATAACAAGTGAAACTCTTCCTCTAATTCACGTTGAACACTGAAAGACAGTTTAGTGCGCTGGCTTAAAAGTGGAGGACACAAGCATGTCTCAGAAACTAGTTCCTAGGCCCAGGATCCTTATCAGAAGGATGGGCCAATGGACTTATCCATCGATAATCTCGCTCTCAAGGCCACAGTCACAAATATAAGTCAGCCAAGGGGAACCTCATCCAACAATACCAGAGCATGTAGATCCAAAGGAGGTCATTCTCCCTGGCAAAACAGCTGTAACATCAAGCTTTTGCTACACCCTCTGCTTAAGAGTAATCATTTTATCTATGAAGATAACTACCCAACAGGAAGGCAGAAAAGCACCAACAGTCGCCTGTCATCAGCACTGAAGTCCCTACCACCAATGGCAGTTACTCTTTTTGCAACAAAGGAAGCATCTTGCTTCAGACCTCCAATAACATCACAATTAGGGCATAATTGCTGACAACTATACAGTGAGCCCTGCAGATAAAGAAATGCTACACACCGAGGTTACAGATTTCACAAGCTTGCCACTGTCAGACTGACTGGAGAAGATTCTGCTTTCTGTAGGAGCAATGGCTTCAAGTCGACCCATGCCAAATAGGGGCCCAAACGAGAAGGCATCAAGATGACAGACAAACTCTTATCCCATTCTAGGACCAGTGAGAAGGCATCAAGATGACAGATGGAACTCTTATTCCATTCCAGGACACTGAATAACTCCTACCCCAAAATTTTCTCTATATGAACCCCCTGAACATTCTAGCAATGGTCCATGAATCAGTGTCAAGAATAGCTCTCTTTTAAGGAATGAAGCAGACTCTGGGAAGTCTACATGGCCCTTCATTAAACCCTTTACATTGGTCTTTTTTTCTTAAGTCTAGTCTCGCCACAGAATGCTTATCTGTGGGGCAATTTCTTCAAAATTAACATTCCATATGTTTATTAATACTCTTTGCTCAAAACTCTTACTTGTTTCACAATCTTCTTGCAAATAAAAGGGAACTAAAAACTCACTTGATATAGTAAATAGCCTGAGGATGGAGCTTGCGGTTATACTTTTTGCATTTTTTAAAGTCTGGCTGCTTACTTATCCATCCTGAACATAAAAGGTACATTTCCAGACCCATACACACAGCAAACAAAGGTAACAGCTGAAGTAATTAGATATGCACTGCAATAAACTCCAAATCACAAAAATGCATGTGGCCATTTTGTCTGAAGTATGCTGCTAAGCAGCAACATAGGTCTAAAAAAGAGGAGGCACAAAACCATGTGGGTAGATTTAAGACCAAAACATCACTCACACCCATCCATAGGCTGCTGCTGAAGTGTTTCTCAATAGAACTAAGTCCATTCAGCATATGAAATGGTACATAAAGTAATAGACTACTTTGAAGTTGATCCATGGTTTTAAGGAAAAACATCAATTGTTCATACACACACACAAAAAAAAGTTGAATTAAAAGTTCAATCTCAGCCTCCAAAGAGGTTTTGTACAAACTTAATGAACAATTGCTACAATCATTCCCCTGCATAAAGGAAGACCTGTAAATCTGACATGCCTCATATGCAAAGCCATGGAATTAATCACTCATAACATAGAAAACCTCCAAATACTGTACCCTATCTGTTTGCATTCAAAGGCAAGTCATGCTTGCTCAACCTGACTTTTTTTTTTTTTTTTAAATATAAAGATTGCTAAAGCAATGGATAAAGGTAAAATGGAACACACTGCATACCTCGACCTAGCCAAAGCTTTTGAAACAATTCCCCAACTCAGGCATAACAGAAAAGCTAAATGGGAATAAACCTCATGTCACCCACTGGAATTACCACTGGTTTATAGATAGGACACAGATTATCAAAACAGGAGAAGCTACCTCCACAAAGAGACTAGTGGTGTCCCCCAAGATTCTGTTCCAAGACCTCCTGTTTAGCATCTACTTTTCTGAAGTAAGAACCAGTATCAAAAGGCTCTGGCTGGTAAGTTTGCAGATGACTGCAAGCTAGGAGCAGACACTGAATCACCAAATGCCTTATCCATCCTGCAGGAAGGTTTGTTTTAAATAACTGGTGTCAAAACCATGATGTGAAACTAAATGCGAAAAAAAAATGTGTTACTGTATATCCTTTGGGAGGTCTTCTACCCGAGGGAACTTCCACATTGACAATACACACCTAACTGTTGACCCAGCTGTTCGAGATTTGGGCACTTGTGTTGACAGTGACCTAACTTTTGACCAACATATGTCTACTGTTGTAAGAAAGCCTCTCTGTATTGCATAGCTTACAAACAAAGGGATTGCGTCTAGACGAGGGATGGCATTGTCCCCCTTTACTCAGCCGTCATTAGGCACTTCCCCCTTTGGCATGCATCTCTCCAGACAAATGCTATAACTAGAACACCCACAGAGATACCTTACTAAAAAGATACAAGGCCTAAACATGAGGTCCTACATGGACTGACTCAAAGCCCTGCCATTAAATGCAGTATCCTACAGAATGCCAATATGTGACCTGTGTCTGGCATACAACGCAGCCTCAGACACATACTTATGGATTTGCTGCACATCTAGAAGTCAAACAGCATCAGAAATACTCAGTCTAGGGGGTCTAAACCTATTCTGCAACATCACTAGAACAGTTTGGGGAGACAGGTATATTTCTCATAGGATACTGCTGCTGTGGAACGGACTCCCCCATCCACATGAGAAACAGTTCATCCCTGTCCATTTTCAAGCGCAACTTATATCTATGGATGGGAAACAGAAAATGTACCCCAAGACTGCCCCTGCACTACTAAATGGACAAAGGTAGCTCCTAAATGCTTTATCTCATGCATGGGTCCCAGCAAATTATCTATGGTATGATCTGTGTTTTTCTCATCAAGGGTAATGTATCATTTTCAACCATGGGATGGGTAAGGAAAGTTTATAACCAAACGGGACAGCATATTTTGAGGACAAAAAGTGAAACTGGCGAGGCTTAGATTGGCCTGCAAAGGCAAGTAGCCTAGTACTTTCCTATGAGCATAACCTGTGGGCTCTCCATTCAAATAAATGAACTTGTCATGTAACACTGTACTCAAAATAGCCCAAAAACTGCTTAAATACTTTTAATATTAAAATTCTTGCCTTTGCACCACGACACATGGCGTGTTGTACTGAAAAGCTTTTCCCCATCAGTGAAACATCTTCATCCACTGCTTTAGTAACTTGCAAACCTCACATTCATGCCACTGATGGCAAACTTTGTGCTGTCTCTAATCTCATGACACTGACAGTAAACAGTGAACACTAACCTCAGTGACATCAGCATAAAAAATTGTTAGGTGCATCCAGTTCTAATGGATACACCACAGTACATGTGCAGAAACACTATCCCTAAGGTTGACAGATACTAAAATTTGGGCTACAAAGTTTTAATAAAAAGCTCAGACCCAAATAAGGAATGACTAACATAGAAATTCATTGTTACACTTAACTTGCTAGATGCCGCTGAACATCTAGGAATATTAAATTTCTTTAAAAACACACACATACACCTCAACCTGTCCCATCTCTGAAAACACTGGACCTTGTGAATAAGGTGAAAGGGTCAGTGATCTCACACTTTACATTATAGATAATGATCTTGTAGCTTACGTGATGTGAGAAACAACACTAGACAGACTGCCTGTTGTACTTTTAATCTCAAGAGCGTGCCTTGCTAATAGTGCAGTGCCCAAGATGCAAGTCCCAAAAACAAAATAGTTGACAAATACATAAAAAAAAAAAACAAAAACTGACAGTAAGAAATATTTTCTGCCACAAAAAAAAATATTTAAGTTATTCCTGGCTCAGTGGCACAAAAAGATTGTCCTATGACCAGCACGATATTGGTTCATGTAGCAGCTTAGGTATCACAAAAGACAGGCAGGGTTAGGGAATGGTGGATTTGGTCACTAGAGCCCAAATCCTGCAAGTGGAGATTTGCTATGGCCAGTCACACAAACGAAAGACACAGGATTATCTTACTAATCATTGATCGTAGCCCTTGAAAAGTGTGAGCATGCACAAGCAGGGGAATGCAAGGTGGAACCTCATAGTGATAGGAGTGCTTATGTCACAAATGGTGGTGGGGGGGTACTTTGATTTTACAGTAAAGCTTCTAAAGCATGCATGGAATTATGTGAACTGCTTATGGGGAGATGCTGTGTAGTTCTTGGCATGGGACATGCTGCTCCAGATACCATACAGTCTTAGTCTGAGAATAAATCAGATTAAACCAGGCTAGGGGGACAAGGGCAACCATCTCAGACACCGGTCAAATGGATAACAGTGCAGGTAGGAGCATAACGCATCTAACTGCCCTTCTCTGCATATTTCTAGCCCATGTGCTGGAGATACCCAGTAGAGGGGAAGGAATGAGCATGCCTGACTATGAAGGCTCGATGGTTGGTATGCAGAAAGGCAAAAAAGTACTTATGATTGCTGCCATTTCATTTTAAAGAGGGAAAAGTTTGTTTCTAGAAAGTGTCTACATAAACTACATAATAGAAATCCCTGATTTTTTTTTTTTATTTATTTCTTCAAATCTTTTTGATCTTCCCTGACAGGATGACTTCTGTGATGAACAAAAAGACCAGGTGTCAAAGCATATATTTTCCTAAAAAGTAACCAAAGTTACTGAGCACAGCCAGAGGTAACCAAACAATATAAATGACACTTAAGAAAATTAGTGCTGAAGACACATTAGCAATAAAGACATGGTAAAAAAAAAAATCAAGAAAAATTAAACAAGACTACAAATTCCCGTCATTTAGCCTTTGAAAAAATTTAGAAGTTATGGCATACTACTTAATATCATGTATGCCAATAAACTGATAACTGCCCTCTCTACATGGCAGGCGACAAGGTATTGAATATAGGAATACCGTAAGATACAAAGAATATACATGTAGTAGTACAAAAAAAGTTATGTACTCACCATAACATTCCATCTGAGTAGGTAACTTCATTTGTCAGCAACCTGTGGGTTACGGATCCGAGCCGGCAGCATACCAAACTAAAGATCCGAGCTCCAAGCTCCACCCCTTACCCATACTACCCTGCAACCTCCTTCCAACCCTCAGATCGCGTTTGCCACCTGCACAAACAACAAAACAAACTAACAACCTGAGAAAAACCTGACTCAGAGACAACAAAACTCGAGCATCCAAACCTTGAGTTCAGCTAAATAACTATTCAGGTTAGGGGGAAGGATGGAGGTACGGTTGCTGACAAATGAAGTTACCTACTCAGATGGAACGTTATGGTGAGCACATAACTTCTTTATCGAAGTAGTTAACTTCATTTGATCAGCAACCTGTGGGACAGAGTCCCCAGCTACCCGAAGTCTTGGGGCCTTCAAGGAAGAATATTCCGGAGCACTGCAGCGCCAAAAGCAGCCCTTCCTCCAGACACCAAATCTAGCTTATAATGAGAAATAAAGGCATGAGAGGACGCCCAGGTAGCCGCTGAACAAATGTCATCCAGGGAAACTCTAGACCAGAATGCAGCGGACGTTGTCATAGAACGTAGAATGAGCATGAACTCCCATTGGTTCTGGCAAGCTAGATTCTCTATATGCTAAGATAATACAACTCAAAATCCATCTGGCAAGAGTCACTTTAGAAATCAGTTTCCCTAGAAAAGATTTTGCAAAGGAGACGAAAAGTTGGTCAGATTTACAAAAGACAGCCGTCCTGTGTAAATAAAAACGTAACTGTCTGTGAACATCCAGTAAATAAAGTTTATACTCCACTTTGTTCTGGTAATTGGGGAAAAAAAAAACGGCAAATTAATGGATTGATTAATGTTAGTCATGGAAGCAACTTTGGGAAGAAGAGAGGGATTAGTCCCGAGAGATGCCCTGTCCTTGTGAAATACAAGGTATGGAGGTTTGATAGAAATAGCCTGAAGCTCAGACACTCTCCTGGCTGATGTAATGGCTACCAAAAAGGCTGCCTTCCATGACAAGAACTTCAGATCAATGGAAGCTGAGGGTTCAAACGGGGGCGCGACTAATGCCTGAAGAACCAAGGTCAGGTACCACGGTGGGGATGAATTTCTAATAGGAGGTCTCAAAAGGAAGGTACCTTTTAGAACGGCCTTACAAATTCTGGTAGCAGCGAGAGAACCAAAGTTGTCCCAAATATGGAAATGGGAAACAGCAGCCAGCTGAACCTTTACAGTAGATGAACTGGCCCCCTGCTGAAAAATATAAGACAAGAATTCTAGAACCGCTGGAATAGGAGCGGTAAAAGGATCCAAGCTCTTATGTGAAGCCCAAATGGAAAAACGTTTCCATTTACTATTGTAAATCTTCCTGGTAGAGGGTTTATGTGCCACCACCAGAATGGTCTTGAGTAGGAAAGAGATACTGGGAGTCCTAGCAACTAAGGGAACTGGATCAGCCAAGCAGAGAGCTTGAGCTCATCCAGGTTCGGCGGGGCCATTCCCGAGGGGTGAGAAATCAGATCCGGAATGGGATCCAAGATCCAAGATCCAGAAAGGAGCTATGAGATGAGACCATAGGCAGGGGAACCAGACTTGACGAGGCCAGAATGGGGCTATGAGGATAATCTTGCTCCCCAACCGACGAGCTTTCTGCAAACATTTTGTCATCAGCGGAAGTAGTGGATACGCATAAAGAAGACTGGGCAACCAACCATGGACTAGAGCGTCTCTGGGGGCTTCCCCTAATGGAGGAATTAAGAGCAAAAAACTTGCTGCACTTCCCGTTGGAAGGCGATGTGAAGAGATCGCAGCAAGGCTGACCCCACTTGGAAGATCTGTTCCACTACGGAAGAATTCAGCGACCATTCGTAAGGGGAGAGGATAGTTCTGCTCAATTTGTCCACCAGAATGTTGGACTGATCCTGTTAGCAATGCACATTCCGGAAGCGGTTGGTGATCGCCCATTCCCAAACTCTCATGGCTTCTCTGCAGAGAGGGTAAGACCTGGCTCCCCCCTGTTTGTTGATATACCAGACCACTGACATAGCCTGACTGAATCGCAATAGTCCCCGGAGGAAGGAAGGCATGAAGGCCTGCAACACTAAAAGGACCCCCCTCATCTCCAGTACATTTATATGCAGAACGGTCTCTGCCTGAGTCCATTTGCCTTGGACAGTCCTGCCTGCACAATGCCCCCCCCCACCCTAGGCAGGAGGCGTCCATGGTCACTGTGGCCTGGGGTATGGGCATAACAAAAGGTAGTCCTTCCCGAAGGGCTCGGGATTGGAGCCACCACATGAGGGAGTTCCTGCAAACCCTGCTGAAGGGAATCGGCAAGTCTAGCGGATGGAGTAGAATAGACCACTGGACTTGCAAAGTCCACTGTAAAACCCTCATGTGCAGACAAGTGTAAGGAATCAAACTGATCGCTGCTGCCATGGGCCCCAAAGCTCTCAGGACTAATGCTGCTGCTGGGGGAGCAGGAGACTTAAGAAGAGCTAGTACATGTAGAGTCATGCTGTGAAGTCTGTCTAGCGTTAAGAAAGCCTTGACCTGAAGGGAATCTATCCTGGCCCCTATAAAGTCTATAACCTGAACAGGTTGGAGGAACGACTTCTTGACATTTACAGTGATCCCCAACTGGGATGATAAATGGAGGAAGTCGTCCCTGGCTAGAGAGAGAAGATGCCTGGTGGGGGCGGTGCGGAGCCAGCCGTCTAGGTAAAGGAAGACCTGTATGCCCTGGAGTCTCAGGTGGGCCGCTACAACTGCCATGACCTTGGTGAACACCCTGGGGGCTGTGGTGAGACCGAAGGGTAGGACCCTGAACTGGTAATGACTGGCCCCCTAGCCGAAAGCAGAGAAACCTCCTGGACTGTCTGTCCATGAGAATATGGTAGTACACATCCTTGAGGTCTATGGAGCACATCCAGTCCTCCTCCTCCTGCAAGAGAGGCGGGATGGATTGGAGCGTAACCATCTGGAATTTCTTCTTGGCAACGAAAAGGTTCATTGTCGACAAGTCGGGAATTGGCCTCAAGTCCCCTGTCTTTTTTGGCACCATAAAGAACCTGGAGTAGATGCCTGATCCAGACTGGTCTGGGGGCACATGCTGGATGGCTCTTTTTTCTAACAGCTTTTCTATTTCCAAAGCCGCGGCCTCCCTTTCAGTGGGTGGGACATCTGGGAGGCGCCTTGAGTAAGGGGGCTTGTTTATGAAGGGGATTGAATAGCCTCTGGATATTATCTGAAGCACCCAGCGATCTGTCGTGATGGACTCCCATTGAGCCAGGTGCCTCGAAAAATGCCCCCCCCCCCCGACTGCCTCCAGAGAGGAGCAGTCAGGCAACCTCTCAGGGCTGCTGCGCGGGTCGATCGGAAAAGGGTTCCCGTGACCCGAAGTTCTTCGGACCCCCTCTGCCTCTGGGCTGGCATCCACCTTGTCCCCCTCTGCCTCTGGGGGAGGAGGAGTCCTGAGCATTCCGGGCCTGCTGAGATTTCCAGAACCACATCTTCTTCTGCCCTCGCTGGTTCCTGGAAAAGGACCTTTGAGGGGTAGAGAAGCAGATTCCGATGGCTGACGAACAGGGTAGACCCGTCAAAGGGTGCATTCGCAAAGGATGCCTTGAAAGATTCCGAAAAATCGCAAAGCCGAAGCCAGGCATGACGCCTTAAGGCGATACCAGACCCGCTAGCTCTAGCGGCTCCTTCCGTGGCGTAGGAGAGTAGCCGCATAGACGTATTAGACACTGATTTGAGAGTGGCCATACGAGCCGAGAAAGTCCGTTTATCCTCGGCCGACATGGACTTGGGGGAGACTCAGCGTACTCTTTAACCAGGTCCCGCTGCAGTCTAATTACATGGGCCAAGTAATTCAGTGCCCTAATAGAGAAGGTAGCTGAAGCAAACATCCGCTTTCCAATATGGTCCATTGCCTGAGCCTCCTTGTCAGGGGGATGGACTGAACTGTCCTGAGCTAGTTTCTTTTTGGTGGCCGCCGCCACCACCATGGCATCTACAGGGGAACCCTTGCTCCATGAAGCTTTGTCTGCAGGGGGAGCTCAGAATCTTGTCGGGTCTCCTGGTGAATGGCTCTACAGTGTCCGGTTCCTTCCGCACCCTGGTGGTAATCAGGTCGGCTGGGGGGATACCCAAGAGGTAGATGGGCCTGTGTTGAACACCTCCAGGAATACCAATTCGTCCAAGGAAGGTTTTTTGGCGGACCACCCCCACTTTGGCGGAGCATTTCCATAATGTCTCCAAAGGAGACATTGTCAGGGGGTGACTTGGGAGAACCTTCCCCTTCCTCCAAATCGGTATCCTCGGTGAGGGACTCAGGGGAGTCCAAGTGCCTCCTTTTGCACAAGTGTTTGTGAGGAATCTCCTCGGGGGGACTGTCCGAGGGGGGCTCACCAACGGATTCATGTTCCTCCAGGGGAACTGGCTGGGGCGTTAACGACACAGGTTGTCCCTGGGACTGGATGATGGGAGGACAAACCGAGCTGCACGGGAGTGGGGGCGGATCCCGAGAAGAGAGTGAGGGGTCTCGATCCTCTAGAGGGAACCCTCTCCACAACGAATGCCGATGGGGAAACGGCCTCTCTAAGACAGGTGGCCGGCATCATCGGATGCGACAAATGGATCGGTGTTGGAGCTGAAGCACTCTGATCCAAGCGGACAGTGTGCTCCGACCGCAAAAGGAGCCAAAGACACACTCGCCCACTTAGATCTGATGCCCAGCTCTCAGCTCCGAGAGCTCAGATCCGAAAAGGGATCCGATAAGCTCGAAGGCATGGCCAATGTCGAGGTAGCAATAACCATCGGCACCGACTCCCCGACTCAGAGGCTCCTCAGATCCAAAGCCTCCGAAACCCGGTAGTGGATCGGAGAAGGAGCTATCGGGGCAAACAGTGAAGCTGAACTCCCCCCTGGAGAGTGGGGGGCAGCAACACGCCCATCTGCAGCTGAGTTTGCAGGAAGCGACGCATCATCCGGTCCATATCTGCTGCCGAGAGGCTAAGAGTAGATCTGGAAGAAGCCGGTCGGGAGGGCCGACGCGACAACCTCGAAGGTGGTCGGGCCTCCTCCTCCAGCTCCAGAGAGAAACATGGGGAATGGAGCCGTGGGGAAGAAGGCTTGGTAATCTTTAGTGGAGAGGAGAGAACCTTAGCTGGAGGGGCCGAGGGGTCCAATTCGGCCCGCCGTTTGTGGCTTCTCGCTCTTTCTCTCTTTTCTGCCTTTTGCCTCTCGCTCTCCCTGGGACGAGGTGGGAGGGTGAGTCCCAGACAGGGGAGGAGGGCCAAATGGTTGAGCAACTGCAGCTGCGGTTATCGCTACAGAGGGAGAAGAGGAAGAAGCCGATTCCGCAGGTAGAAGACACACCAAAATCAGCTTGTTCTTCCTATCTCGCAAGGCCCGGGGGTTAAAAGCTGCACAGATCTGGCAGCCTGAAGTAAGGTGAGAAACCCCCAAGCAAAGAACGCACTGTGTGAGACCATCCGCTGGCGACAGCTTATGGCTTATGGCCACACTCAGTACACTTAGAAAAGGTAGCTTTCTGGCTTTCAGCCATACCCTACACACACACACACACACACACACACACACACACCTACCTAAAGGGAAAAGAAGGGCCTACTAGGGGATATAAGTTACCAAGGATAAGAGGGGGGGTAGATTAGTTATCAATAGCACTAATATATCAAAAAATACACAGAAAATACTACACACACACACAACCACTATACTATGCAAATATTTTAAGAAAATATTTTAAGAAGATTACAAGAAATAGTTACACTCACCTGGAGATCGAAAAATCCCGTGCTTGGCAAAGCCGCAGCAAACGAGCTCTGAGGGTTGGAAGGAGGTTGCAGGGTAGTATGGGTAAGGGGTGGAGCTTGGAGCTCAGATCTTTAGCTTAGTATGCTGCCGGCTCGGATCCATATTGGATCCATAACCCACAAGTTGCTGATCAAATGAAGTTAACTACTTCAGATCAGTTAAAAGATTACCTCCAACCACAAACAAGACAAGTGTTTAAGTTTAGAAAGGATGCACAGAAAAAACAGCATCAGCTACTATGCATGATTCATATACTTTGCAAGAGAACTCTAATTACACAAATCAAAAAAGTCTGCTCAAAATGCCAAGGGAGCATTTGACACATATATACAGTAAACTCTCTGTTAACCAGAACAGGTACTTGTGTATTATCACAACCACGCTTTCTCACCAGCCCGTTATGTTTTCACCACCACCCATTTTCACCAGCATGTTATTTGTACTATTGAGAAAACAGTATTCGTTTTTTTGCACTGGAGGAGAGGGAAGAGACGAAGGTAGTACAGAACCTTGTATATGAAAGTCAGACTGTGGATCAAACATTTTTGTTAGGTATTACAGTCTGAGAGATTTTATTTTTGAGTGATCAGATTTAGTAAAGACACCATAATACGGGCCTGTCGGGATTTTAATTTTCATCAGGGAGCGTAGACTGTGGAGCAAAGGACGACAAAATAACATAATTAAATGTGGCTGCGGTAATATGTCTGTTGGATTTTCATTTGATGATTTCATAGCTTAAGTAAAGACAAAGCCATATTATGCTGTGAGGGGTTTTTGTTTTGATGATGATTATGCTGTTAGGCTGCATAGACTGGAGCATGGAAGGAGTCAATAACACAAATAATGTGCTGGCGAGAAAGCATGGTTGCGATAATACGCAAGTACCCCAGCACAAAAACAGCTAAGAAATACAGTACAATTTTCATGTGTTGCACTTCAATTTTCCCCTGCAGAAACCTACCTTACGTTTCTACAGTTTTACAGTTTCAAAAAGGAAGATAAGAATAAATTCCCCCTCTCCCCAACTTGAGAACAAGTCAAACCAATTAAGTAGTACAGGGTACATTACTAGTCTGGACAATTTTTAATAGCAACTCTCAAGCAACCAGAACTACCATTATTCAGCATCTACCAATCCCCATAGGTGCAGGGTAACAGTTTACTGTAACAAGAGTTAAGTAAAGCAATCAACTGTGTACAAGACAGCAAGTATAAAGAAATATATAGCAGGGAATCAAAAGTATAAACAATAATAAAAAATCTCAATTAAAGAATGACGTCAATGTGCAGTAATTGTAGGGGGAAATGGACATACAGAAAAACTCAAACACTGCACACACCAGAATGCAGTACAGAATCAGTGAAAGTACTAAAGTGGTGTACAAACAGATGAAATGCATAAAACAGCATCAAGGCAGCCCAGACAATTCAGGACAAAATACCATTTTAAGCAGATAATATACCAAATAAAAAGATTAACAATGAGACAGAAATGTTAGTGAGAGATAGCTTTTTGCATTTTAACTAAGATTACATGTATGTGGACCATACACTATGAAGTGAACAAGAATCAAACCAAAACAATCTTTATCAGAAGCCATAAGATAAACATGCTTACAGATTCAGGTATGTCAGCACATTAGAACATGCAGTTACAAAATAAGCTCATTTCTAAAAACCATAATCAATACTGTGGTACTATCAGTATATCTACGTGCTTCTCACTCAACTGCCATACAGCAAAACATTAAGCTTATTTCTAATCTTAAACAGAATACAAGATGCAACTCCTAAAAATTAAACAAGCTTTACAATTTGCTTTCAGAAAATGAGGTAAATGTGTGGTGAGCATTCATAATGGCAGAGATTGGAAAAACAGAAAAAAATTCCCCTACTGAAGAAGGCAAAGCAAATCTGTGTCAGTGCCATCAGGCAAAGAAAGCATAAAACTGATCCTGATGCCCCCAGTGTAAAAGATTACAAGAATGACATCACCATTCCAACATCAAGAAAGAACCCTTTTTTCTGTACAGATCATAAAGCTTACTTGGGGTTGTGACTGAGCTTCAGTCCCCACCACTGACATCAGTGGGGAACGTTCACTGTGGAAAAAAGACAGTCTTTTCAGATGCAGTCCTCTGTACCAAGCAGAATTTCCCTTAAGGAGCACAGAGAATGCACACTCCAGTTCTGGGGCTCGGCTTCCTCTCCAGGCTCCAAATAAGACTCCCACTGACCACTATAGAGCACAGTCCTTAGCCAGGTGTTCCAAGCTAAGTCCTCCACCACCCTCTCTGAAATCAGTGCTCTCAGTGTCTCTATTCAAAGTAGCTGTCACACACACTCAATAACCGCTCTGCCACCTTCACCGAGACTATAAGGTAGATCTACTGCCACCACAACACCTGAAGCCAGCTACTTTAAGGCTCTTACCAGGGTACCCAATTACATTTAATAAAATGAATACTTATACAAATGGTAGTGTTTAACTATGCAGAAGACCTTCAGGAACATGTATTCACAGTCCCACTAAATAAATGCAAGTACTCTCAAAGGTTAAATATCTTTCTAAAAGATCAGCCACAATGAAAGGTTTAGATATATTTAATAACAAATGACAAAATAAAATGCTGAAAATCTATTTACAATAAACACCAGAGTTTCAATCACAAAACACATAGATGGAACGACTCTGACAGATACAGGAAAAAAAAACATTTAGCTAATCTCACTACATTTTAACTGACTGAAGAATTACTGTTCCATAGTTACTTACTAAGCAAAGCAAGATGAAAGTGGATGAGTGTCTTGTCAGGTCCAAAAACAGTGCACTCATCACATCTCTCACTAGTATTCAAATATAATTTCAGTGCTAGCTACAGAATGACATCACATCTAGTTACCTGACTCTGCGGTTCCCACACTATTCTCACTAGAAACCATCTAGCACTGATGTGTCAGAATGCACACAGAACTTTAGCTAAGGTTTACTACATCACCTAGAAGCTGTAAAAATTCCAACACCCTTCCTACAGAAACTAACAAGCCATTCTCTGGCACCCCAGGTAGCAATTAGTCCACCACCAAGAACAACAGAGCAAGATCCACAACCAGGCTTTTCACAAGCATTGGTGTCTCTCTAGCTGCAGACTTGTGAGATCAAAATCTTTATGGTCTAAACCAAGTCATTTAATTTCAGGCTATTTTTCTTAAGATTAGCTGGGCTGAGCTTAACCCCCTTCCTTCAAGTATCCGTTAAAATATATACATTTCACCAGTTACAATAATACAGTCTGACATACATCCATTTCTTTTCTGTCCAAAAAAACCCACTATTTATTTAACACAAACAACTTTACAAATACATTTTTAAATACAATCATCTGTACAAATCAGTTTGATATTCAAATTACATACTTTTTTTACTAAGCTCCAGCTAGCTATGCTGGCATATGTTACATATGCACTGCCCTACTCCTCCTGGCAGAGCTGGCACCATCTCACATCATCACATCTCACCCACTTTTGAAGACTCAAGCTAGTTTTTCAAGTGACCCTGGAGGAACATCGCTGGAGAAAAATGATCCTGTCTGGGAAAACATTAACCCATACCCTGTCTTGACAGCCCATCTGTATTGGCATTGCTGACCCCACTACATTGCTACACTCATGTCATATGCCTCCAACCCTAGGCTCTACCTTAATTTATCATTTTGCTTGCTGGTTCAATGTAGCCATGTTAAGGGATTATGGTCTGTAACCACAGTGAATTTCCTTCCATATAGATAGGGCTGAGGTTTTTGCAGTGCTCATACTATGGCTAGACATTCTTTTTCTACAGCTGCATAACATTCCTTCCTGGGTTGGAGTCTATGGCTGACATACACAACAGGGTGCTCTTTTCCCTCTAAGGAAACCTGGTTGAGTACAGCCCCCACTCCATGGTTTGAAACATCCACATGCACAATAAATTATTTGTTGTAATCTGGACTTGCTAGTACAGGGGATCCTTCCAAAACCCCTTTAAGCTTCTGGAGTGCCTGCTCACAAGCTGGGGTCCACACAGCTTTTATCTTTTTCCTCATCAGGTCTGTGAGGGGAGCAGCTATCTGTACTAATTGAGAACAAATTTCTATAGTACCCCGCTGTCCCCAAGAATGCCCTCAACTGCTTTTTGGTAACATGGGCAGGCCATGCCCGAACAGCTTCCACTTTGGCAGGTTCTGGCCTAATCTTACCACTCTCCACTCTATGTCCCAGGTAAGAGACCTCTGCCATATCCATCTGACACTTACTGGGCTTAATGGTCAACCCCACCCATTGCATTCTGCCCAGGACCTCCACGACATGCTAAAGGTACACTTGCCAGGAATGGCTGCAAATGACAATATCGTCTAGGTAAGCAAGGACATAATCTCCTGCTAGGATATGATCTACCAGCATCTGGAAGGTTTCTGAGGCATTTGTCATCCCAAAGGGGCTTACATAATCCGAAAAGAGTCACAAAGGCTGACCTCTTCTCTAGCTATGGGAGTCCAAGGCACCTGCCAGTAGCTTTTGATCAGATACTTAGCTGCTCTAAGGCTTCATCTGTCCTAGGCATGGGGTAAACATCTGACTCAGTGTGACTGTTTAGTTTTCTGTAGTCCACACAGAACCTGGTGATGCCATTCCTCTTTGGTGCCAGCACCAGTGGGACGGCCCAAGGACTGCAGGACTCCTGGATTACTCCAAATTCCAACATTTCCTGTATCTGCTCCCTCAGAGTCTGTCGGACTCACTCGGGCACCCTGTAAGGGGCCTGCTTGATATGTCTTTAAAGTCCTGTACTCACATGGTGCTGCACCAGGTGGGTGCATCCAGGTTCCCCAGTGAACATGCCCCCAAACACCCACTAACACTGTTCAGATTTTTCAAACCTGGGTAGGGGATAGCCACTGGGACACCACTATCCCTTCCAAGGAGGAGCCAGTCTGAGCCTCACTGAGATCAGTCACCAGATCCCCCTCAGACTACTCCTGCCACCCACTGTAAATAGTAAGAACAAGGGCCTCCCTATCCTGGTAAGGCTTCATCATGTTAACATGGTACAGTTTGTGCCCCTGCCTAGCAGTTTTACCATATAGTTAACATCACTGACCTTTCTTACCACTTTGAAGGGTCCTTCCCAAGTTGCCTGCAGCTTACTGTGTCTGACAGAAATGAGCACCATAACCTACTGTCACACAACATACTCTCTGGCTCCAGCATTCCTGTCACACCAGCCCTTTTTCTGTTGTTGGGCTCCTGCTAGGCCAAGCCCATCAGCTCCTTAAGCCTTGTCCTGAGGTTTAGGACATATGCCACAATAGACTCCTAGTAGGATTCACACACACCCTCCCACTCACCAAGAATCAAATCAAAGGGCCCCCTCACTCTATTGCCCATACAGCAACTCATATGGATTCCTGGGGCAACTCTATGTATGCAAACAGATGAGGCAAATATTTGTCCCCACTCTACCTTAAAATCATCTGCAAATGCACTTGGCACGGTCTTCAATGCAGAGTTGAACCTCTCCACAAGACCATTAGTCTAGGGGTGGTATGGAATAGTCCTTAGGTGCTACACCCCACAGCGCTCCCACAGACAAGCCAGCAGGTCTGACATGAAATTGGCACCTCTGTCAGTCATTATTTCTCTTGGGAAACCTATCCTACTGAAAACATCTAACAAAGCCTTTGCCACCTTCTCTGCCTAAATGGAAGACAGAACCACTGCCTCAAGGTATCTAATAGCATAATCTACTACCACAAGGATATATTTTTTCCATATAGAACATAGGGTACTCAGAGGCCCCACAATATCCACAGCTACCCTCTGAAATGGGTCCTCAATCACAAGCAAAGGCATCAAAGGAGCTTAGACCTTGTCTCTTACCCTGCCTACTTTTTAGCACTGCTCACAGGTTCTGCAGCCCTTGCAATCCCAGGCCAATACAGTTCGGCATGATACATCTCTTGGTATGCTTTATGCCCATATGACCTGCAAAAGGAATGTCATGGGCTATGGCAAGAAGTGCCAGACGGTAGGCTCTGTGCACTACCAACTGCTGTACTACCTCACCTTTTAGCCTTCCCTAAGGGGTCCAATCTCTATACAGTAACCCTTTGTTCCAGTATACAGACTCCCCTTTTCCTTGAGAATCAGGTGCCTCATTAGCTACCTTCCTCAAGCCTCATAATGTAGGGTCTGAGAGTTGAATCAGGTGCCTCATTAGCTACCTTCCTCAAGCCTCATAATGTAGGGTCTGAGAGTTGAGCCTGTCTCAACTCAGCCTTTGTGACCCTTTCCTGCTACCCTTCTACAGGATGTCTGGTATCATCCGACAGCGGTGCCTCACTGTCAGCCAAGGCACTACCACTCACCTCTGTCCTTGCAGTCACCCCATCCAAGAGAACATCAGTACTTATCAACAGCTGTGGCTCACCTTCAGGCTCACTGCTGAAACAGTAGCTCTCCTCCCTGAAATCGTTACACTACCAACCCCGGCTTCAGGTGTGGGGTCTATCTGGGTCTCCCCCAGGCTACCAGACCCACATGCCTATCTCCAAGCCTGACTGTGTGTAACTGCATGCACAAAGGGTACTTTATTATCAAAATAATTCCCTAGCAAGGCATCTGCATAGATATCCTCAAACACATCTACTTGCTTGCTTTCTTTTTCATCCTTCCAGTCAAGGAAAACCCTGGCCAAAGGTATCCGGAATGGGGTCCCTCAAAGCTCTGAAGTGGACTGCCAAAGCAAGTAGTGCTCCTCTTTAATACACTACAGGCTTCACAATGGTCATGTCAAAAGCTGTCTCTCTCTTGGTAGTGGTCTGTTTTCCATCCACTAAAGACAGGATACAAACTCTGGTGATAGAATGGTACCCCTGTTGTCTTCAGACAACTTGCCACTGGCATGCTGTTATTCCCACTTGCTGGTTCCCTCACTTTTTGCTCCCCACCTTGCTTCAGCGGACATTTGTATGCTACATGGCCCTCTGGTTACATTTAAAACATCTAAACCTTGATCCTGGCCATGTACCAGAATTAGTGGCTTCCCCTTTCACTGGTGTACTCTGTTGAGGTGGTTTAGTCTACCCACCATGGGTTCCCTTATATCCATGTGCAGCACTCAATATCCCCTTCTTGTGAAATGGTGCCCTGCTTGCCAAGTACAGAACACCCTTTTCTCCCCAGCTCATCTGCAGAGTTACACTCCCGGTCTGCCAACCTGATTCTCGTCATCAGGCAAAGTGCTAAGAGTTTTATTCCTTACCAAAAGGTCTTCCAACCTTTCAAAAAGTGGTAACCAGACACCCACTCACCCACCTATTTCCTAAGTCTAGGATCACAATTGTTTTTCTGTAAGCTTCAGGTGTTAACTAAACATATTCCAATAAACATTTTTTAAATTACAAGGTTAAAGAACCAGTATCAGACAATTTAGAAGCAGCAGTTACAGCTTTACCAGGGAGTAAGGGGGTGAGTAACCGTACCCAGAGCCCTTGATCAACATCATACTGTTTACATACTCTTCAAATACATGAAAAAAAAACTATCAAGATGTTCACCTTCTGTATACTGTGGAAGAAATTTATCGAACTTTGTTGCTTCTGGGATTCCGTTATTTCCTTCCCCATTACCTCCATGTCCCTGTCAAAAACTGTCCCTCTCATGTTGACATCGCTTTTCATTTTCTTCAGCCTCCAAATGCCACAGTCTCTCTGCTCATTCTAATCCATACGTTTCGCCTCCAGTTGATGTGTCTAACTCCAGGATGGGTTTTAAGTTCTCCAAGGAAAAGGTGACCTGTCCTGGTTGAGGAATGCACCCCCCCCCCCCAATCACCAGACTGATTGCCTTTCTGGTTGCTACTCTATACTGCAGCTTCAACTAAGGCTGAAATAATTTCTTCTTCAATCAGGCTGGCCTGCACCAGTCCTTTGGATTTGTACACCTTAGCCAAATGGTTCACTGTCAGCTTGCCATAATCATCTGCTGACATCTTTGCCTGCTTTCCCTGACTAAACTAAACTAAATGTTGTTGTATCTTTCAGCTTTTCCCGGTTAGGGGTCGCCACAGCGGAACTCCAGTCCGCTAATGATTGCCAGTAGATTTTTACGTACCGACTTGCCAGGTCTGACGCACAACCTTCAACGAAGGTACGCCCATTCACGCATGTCTCCACACAGAAGATGCTTTAGCTGAGAATCGAACAGAACGTCTTACTGTGAGGCGACAACGCTACCGCAGCACCACCACCGCAGCTTACCAAACTAAACTAAATAAATAAGTAAAATAAAACTGTTGTGAAAAATGAAATTTTGTATGTTTACCTTGTGGCTTCCAAGAGTAAACACACCTTTAGTGACAACTGCTTACAGGCTACAGAAGTTCAATTAATATCCACACCGCTGCTCACTGATATAGGAGGTCCATTCTCTGGCCAGTGATCAAGGAGCCTCAATCCTCATCACCGACATCACTGGGGAAAGTTCACTGTGAGAAAACAGACACTATTTTCCGATGCAGTCCTCTGCACCAAGTACAACTTTCCTTAAGAGCATACAGAGAATGCACACTCCAGTCCTGGGGCTGGACTTCCTCTCCAGGCCCCAAATAAGACTTCCCACTGACCACTATAGAGTGGAGTCATTAGCCAGGTGTTTCAAGCCAAGTCCTCCACCACCTTCTCTGTGAAAACCAGTGCTCTAAGTGTCCCTGTTCAAAGTAGCTGTCAAATACACACACCGAGATTTGATTTTCTCACAGACACACACCTGGGAAAGGCTGGCACAGCTTACCCACCCTGTCACATCCACAGAGTCTATAAAGGTAGATTTACTGCCACCATCTACTTTAAGACTCATACCAGAGTACCCAATTACACTTAGTAAAATTAATACTTACACAAATGGTACTGTTTAACCAAGCAACAAGACTTTCAGGAACATGGAGCCACAGTGCCACTAAATAAATGCATGTACTCTCAAAGGTTAAATATTTTCTAAATGACAAGCCACAAAGAAAGGTTTAGAAATATTTAATAATAAATGTGAAAATACTGAACATCTATTTACATTAAACACCACAGTTTCAATCACAGAAAATATAAAAAAACAGATGGAAAGACTCAGACAGATACAGAAATTGAGCTAATCTCGCTACATTTTTAAATGACTGAAGAATTACCGTTTCCTAGCTACTTACAGGCAAGATGAAAGAGGATGAGTGTCTTGTCAGGTCGAAAAACAGACTGCACTCCTCACATCTCTCACTAGTATTCAATGGTGGCTACAGAATGACATCACATCTGGTTACCTTACTCTCCATTTCCCACACTACCCTCTCACTAGAAACTGAGGCAGGATCTGGTACTGGTGTGTCAAAATACACATAGAACTTTAGCCAAGGTTTATTACAGCATCTGGAAACTGTAAAACAATTTCAACACTTCCACCCTTCCTGCAGAAACTAACAAGCCATTCTCTGGCACCCCAGGGTAGCAAATAGTTCATCACTAAGGACAATAAAGCAGGATCCCTGCTCAGGCTTTTTAGACATTGCATCTCTGGCTACATTCAGACCTTTGAGATAAAATATTTATGGCCTAAACCAAGTCATTTAATTTCAAGCCATTTTTCTTGAGGTTAGCTGGGCTAAGCTTAACCCCTTCCAGTATCCTCAGTTAAAATACATACATTTCATCAGTTACAACAATGCAGTCCAACATACGTGTATATATTTTTTCTGTCGATACATTTTGAACACAAACAGCTTTACAAATACATTTTTTAACACAAGCATCTGCACAAATCAGTGTGATATTCAAATGACAATTCTTTACAAAACACCAGCCAGCTATACTGGCACATTACACATGCACTGCCCTACTCCCCCTGGCACAGCTGGCACCTCATCACCACAGGGGTCAACGTTGTACATGGAAAAAATATAGTGCAATTAGAAACTCATTTATCTATTGCATAAACTAAAAAAAAGGACAAAATGCATTTAACTGTTTAGGATAGCACACAACTGTTTTCAGAAACCACTGTACCATTTCAAATGTAACTTTCAAAACTTGTCTAGACATACATAAACACAGACTCTATGAAATAGGCACGGTCCTGTACTTTAACTGTCAAAACTGATACACCAGTAACTAAGAATGTTTTCAATGTTTGACTTTCAAAAACTCATTCATTGCATCAGACATTGTAACACCTTTTTACAGTATACAATTCAAGCAAGTAATGCTGTTTTAACAGTCATTCATCTTAAAAGAATGATTCTACTATTGGTGGTCAATACTGGCAATCAAGACACCAAATACCAAAATAATTTTCATACTAAGCAGAAGAGATACAGTTGTTGTTTGCCTTTCGGTTTTTCCCGGTTAGGGGTCGCCACAGCGGAACTCCGGTCTGCTAATGATTGGCAGTTGTTTTTTATGCTGTCAAGTTGCCAGCCCAACGCCCAACCTTCAATTAAGGCATGCCCATTCAACACATATCTTTCGAATGCCCACTCAACCGTGGGGAGAACATGCAGACTCCAACACAGAAGGCACTCTCAACCCAAGCCGAGAATCGAACGGGAGAACCTCTTGCTATGAGGCAACAACACTACCACTGCACCACCACGGAAGTCAAGCAGAAGAGATACAGTACTCTTATTAAATTAAAAACTGAAGTCATATTCATCAGCTATTGTTCTAAACATCTATTCTAATCCAACCACAAGCCAAAAGAACTAGTGAGACAGTGTCACCAGAAATATAAAAGAAAGCACTAGCATTACAGCAACAGAAAGGTCAGGAAGCTCAACCCTGAAGTGGAACAGTCTATGTTACAAACACAAGTACACCAGAACTAATACTAGCATCTATTCTATCTGTAAACTATTGTGAACCGTCAAGGATCACAAATCACTACAGCAAACAACTGATGCACCTCAACAAGGAACACTACTCTTCTGAAATATTTACATACCCAACAGCAATCAAAGACCGGCACACACCACTGATTATAATCTTGTTTTTGAATTAGACTTTTCCCCAAACCCTTCCGATACGGAGAAGCAGACCGATACTAAATCTTCAGAGTGATTAGACTGGCTTATCTGAAAGACTGTACACTATTTTGTTTTCCATGCAAATTTGACAAAATCTAATGAATACAGAAGCCTAGTCATAGTGAAGTGGTAGAGTGCATACAATCAAAATGTTGTTTTACTGCATTACCATTTAATTCACACCCTCAACTATATTCAAGTTGCTTCACTCATTAATCATTTTATCTCCTTGCACTGTCCGTAACACTCAAGTGCAAGAATGTTTTTCAACTACTGTAGCAGACCAAAAATAAAGGGCAAAAACTGAAAAAAAAATGCACACTGGACTGTAATGAAAGAAAAAAGTCACTCAAGTGTTATAAGAAACCAAGCACATACACAAACTGCTACAAAATCCACGATCAAACTGGAGAAAGGAAAGTCTGAACAACAAACAAACCAAATGTTGTTCAGACTTTCCTTTCTCCAGTCTGACCACTCAAGTGTTATGCCTGAACTGATTCAAGACCAATGGATGGGCAACTTTAAGACACAGACCAATGTGGTGCAATCATGACAAGAAACCACAGTAATTATTAGTACATTTTATCAGGTTTAGGGTAGTGCTGAAGTATTTAGGGAAAACAGGCCACTGGAATGGAAGGTCAGGATGACTCGACCTAGAATCACTACACTCACTGGAAGCGCTCTGCAAAAAAAGAGTCAGCAGTGGACCTACAACTACCTTGTGGAGCTGCAGCCATGTTTACTAAGAATTACTTGCACTGCAACTTCATGACTGGTTCCTTATTGGAGGCCAGAATGAGCTATCTTACAGCAGCATTTACATTCAAACTAGCAACCCCATTCACATTACGCATATCAGAATAGAGTATGAAATCAGTGAAAGTACTAAATGAACACTGTCAAATGCACACAGGTCAAACGGGTAGTAGTGGTTGTTGAGATGTGAACAGAGTTTAAACACACTGTGGTTATTTTCTTAGTTCTGAGGAAAATGGGTTGCCAACTCAGCTACTGACTGGGACTTCTTCCACTCTGGAGTCTGCACATCCATGAAAAAAAAAAAAGTGTGCAGAGAAAGGAGTCAGCCTTACAACCCACTAAGTCACTCTACAGATGAGAAGAAAATGTCTATGTACAATGTCTTTGAAATGAACGGTCACAGATATTCTCACAAGCATTGATTAACTGGGCTAGGGACTAAAATCATGTGCTCGCAGAGCTAAAAAGCACAATCTGTAAACTGGTGAACTAGCCCACAGCTAAAAATGTTGGTTAGGACCACATATTCAGTGAAAACATATGCCATACTTTAAGCCTCCAAAAGGAGATTACTTCTTAGTCTACGTTACTAAGGTAGTCTGGGAAGTTAAACAAATTGTTTTTTTTTTTTTTTTTTTTTGAGGACAAGATACTGCAGGCAATGTTTTATTCAAGAAAGAGAGATTACAATGATTCAAGCAAAATTAATGAGTGGAAGGCTATGATGGCACTTTGGGCAATTGCTAAGTTTTGCCCTAACAAGGAATGTACAGTTGTGCTTTCAACAGACGTGACTACACTATAAATCTAAAAATCTTATTTAATATCTGCAGTTTGCCAAAGAGAGTCTACATTCCAAGAATGACATATGAGTACCCCATTTGCAAGTGTATATTTTGTTATATCGATAGCTGTGATACTCTGTGGCACATATGAGCAATGGAAACCAAATGGATACTATTTTTATAGATCTAACTAAAGCCTTTGATCCTGCTGACCATAATCTTCTCAGGATTATCTAACTGCCACTGGAATCAGCACCAAAACCCTCACAGGTTTTACAACTTCTTTCTCAAAAACGTTTTCATACTCAACATAAATCAACTTTGTAAAAAAAAGCATTGTCACACATTCACAAAGCAAAATTGTTTCCATTAAAGACCATTACTGCTACTTGAATCATTTCAAGATGCTTAACCAAGAACCTTTCCTATCCCAAAAGGCAACTATTACAAGGTGATCCTCCGGCTACGCTATTCAATCTTTCCCTTCCTCTTGTAATAACTTATGCTGCACTGAGCACATCTTCTTAGTCATGGCACCAAGCTTTAGAAATCCCTTCTCTCACAAACTGAAACAAACCCAGCCCTTTGTCCTAACTTAAAATCCACCAAAAAATCAGTTTCCATGCCACAATCACCGTTTAACTTATCACATTTATCCTGGAATCTCTCAACTTCCATATTCTTCTAGTTAATTCCATAATTGGGATTTGAGAGTTCCTTTATTTGTATTCTTCGTTTGCTTAAATGTAAACATTGTATACTACATTTCTCACTGGTCTGGAACTTTGACGTCTGAAATCATTCTGATATTTATGTAACTTTTACGCATGCTATATCATGTTGCTGACTTAGTTATTTACTACATAGGTCCTGGCCTAAAAATGGCCCATACAACTTAACTCTCTTGCCTGGTTAACAAAGTTAAATAAGGAAAAAAAAAAAAGAGATAGGGGATGACCTTCAGTATGGAAGAAAAGCACCAATGCTGGTTAAGCGAAAATCATATTCTGAACTTGAATTAAGTTGCTCCCACGAATGGTGAAGTTATAAGCCACATCTCGGGGACCTGGGAAATAACTGTGGTTCCAAACATCATACCTTAACAGACCTAAAAAGCTGACTCATAGATGGTATGGACATTCATTGAGTGTAGGAAGAAATAGCCAGGGAATTGTTATGGCTAGGCTTGTATAGGCCCTAGGGCCGATAGCCTAGTACCAACCTATAGTACTGAGGAGATGTGCCAGAGTGTAATTGGTAATTCTGGATGATGATGCAATGAAACAGGGCAACTCTACCAGGCAGTATAACAGTGACAGCACTCAAGGAGCTTTCAGGGACACAATCACCCTGCTGTAAATAAGAAAACTTTGTGTTCCAACTTTGAAAGATTCCCTCACTCTAGTAGCCACCCATCCAATTAAGATTGTGGATTGAAATACAGGTACTTTTCCATTAAACCCCTACCACGCATCTTGCTTTCCCAAGGGCTTTGTATCGGCATCACGCTTGGTCTGTCATGGACCTTTAACTAAACTAGTTGAGTTAGGCTGCCCACCGCCCAACAAAATATGTTCGGTTTTGGTGCCCCTCCACACAGCCCCAAAAAGAAATATTTTCACCCGAGCTATAACTCTGTTAATGGAGCATTCTTAGCTGTCTGCCTTCCCTATATAAAAAAGTACGGATGATTTTAACATTTGCAACAGTAGGTAGCTGCTTCTCACAAATGTTAACAACCAGCTTGCATCAGTTAAATCACAAATGTACAACTGTCATTCATTTACAAAACCATGATATCCAGAGGCTGATAAAGCAGTACTAGTAAATGGGAAAAGTAAATGACTAAAAATGAATAATGAGCATTATTTGATATGTTTTTGTTTTCTTGCATGACAAATTTTTTTCAAGTCAAGGCTAACATTTTGCATCGTTATGTTGTTGGATAACCTAATTATTTGAGGATTACCAATGAAAAACACTGAAAGCTGGGATACTCATAAAATGTGAAACTAAATTATATGCTTCACATCAGGAACAGTTAGTGTGTTAAGGGGAATTATGGGAAGATAGGATGAGCATATGTCTGTACCTAGGACTGATTAGTATGAAAATAGTCACTGCCCTATAGGTAATTTTCAGGAATATCCGGGCATAGCAAAGGAGAAAGACAAACAGGTATCATGAAACACAGATATCAAGAGGGCATAAATGTTCTAAATGAGCTGGGGACATTCACTGGAGGTGGAACGAGATGAAAAGAGGTTGAAATTAAATAATTTGGATAGAAAAATGGTCAGATAAAAAGTTACAGCAACAATACTTTATTTTTTTTTTGATAGCCAAGCAATCCTCTTCCGGCATGACACGAGTTTACACCTCAGGAACCCATCGGCCCCATGTAAGTTACATGATGTAACACTTTCTCCCTGGGGATGCACCACACTGCTGATGCGCGGCTGAGTATACTCAGTCCATGGGTCTGAAGGATCTGCACAGCTCGCTGAGGAATAAGACGAGACACGCCGATCTGGCACTGAAAATGCGTGGTAGGGGTTTAACGGAAAAGTACCGAAATACATTTTCACAATCATCTTTAATACCTTCAGGCATAGCATTTAATACTCCATCACCAAATTGTGGAACAGTACTTCTCATAACATGGAAAACAGGCAAAATGTACAACAGTTTCTAATAACCACATGTATAAAGCTCACATCAACAGTGGCTTTATACTTAAATTACTTTGAGTTATTATTTAGTAGAAACATTAAAAAATCATAACAGTGAATGTATCTCGAACTCTTTCCATTTGTAATGGATAATTTTAAGACTCAAAGTGAGGACCACTCCACATAACAACGCACAGTCGAGGGGCATTTCTACAGGTGCTGTGAAAATTAAAACGTTCTAGTCCAGTCTGAGAGCGACGACAGGCATGATGAGTTTACTTTTTACAAAACTGTGGAAAATTGCTAAGGCAGAAGGTACCTTTTATGGTGCTCCTTTCCACAAAGCCATGTTGGTAAGAACGGGGAAAATGTGAAAAACGGACACGAGTGTAAAAAGTGAAGAACGCAAATGATTTTTTTTTTTTTTTTTTTTTTGGACAAACTGAAAATCAGAACTACACACCCCATAATGCTTAAGGGGAAAAGGAAATCCTGTATATCGTCAATACACAAACGATCCATTAGTAAAAGTTATCAATAAGTAATCAAAACAAAAAGGACACCACCACGCTTAAATGTAGAACTTGCAACGTACATAGTGTGTGAAAATTATGTCAACACATTGCCACTTAATTTTCTTTAGAGATTTGTTGCTGCTTTCATTACTCAACGAAGACTCCCAGCAAGGATACTAAAAAAAAATAAGCTAGTTCCTCACTTACACATGACCACATTTCACTCGAATAGGATTGTCAAAAACTTCAAGACAGACAGGGCACAGAAAAGAGGACAAGGTTTCACTCGTTTCACTTTCCTCTTTTCCCACCGTCATCGCCATTACTGAAATTTGTGCCTCAGCAACAGAACCCTTTCCGCAAACTCCTCCTGACGTCACGTGCACGTGTTTCTACGTGTTGCTGGACCTAGTTTTTTCAGCCCAGGGAGTCTAGACTGCACCTAGTGAGATAGCTAGATTCTAGGGTACAGTGGGTCCACCTTTGGTGTGAGCAGGCTAGATTCCCCTTGGCTGAAATGACCTACCTTTCAGCCAACGGATTCTAGCCTGTATTACGTCAGAGGGCTAAATTCTAACGGGGAAGAGGATATTCTTTCCAGTAATAAACTCTTGCCCTTTTGCAGTGAACTCTCTAGAGTCCCTTACCTGAAAGGACCTGGTCATTAATAAACATGAGGTAGTCTGATGTAATACATATGAATAACATATTCTTTTCAGAGTATAGAATCTACCTTTTTCAAGACAGTAGACTGTAGGGGAGAAAAGAGTATCTTTTAGGAAACATGTTAGCTTCTTTATAAATATGTTACAGTCTACTACAAGAATAATTCTTCACATAATTCTCATCTAAAGCAGAGTAGATTACATTGTGTAAAAGACCAATTCAGAAAAAAAAGATTCTAGCTTGCACTTTACAAAATTAATCATGTTCACCTGAAAGAGTTACTGAAGTTAATATTATGTATAAAAAATGCAGTTGTTAACACAAAGCAGGGGCAGGGGAATAACTTTGTAAAAGAAGGTGAATTATATTGTGAGAGAAAGCAGTCTCTCTTATAGAATACATTTTCGAAGAGCACTATTTGGTCCCTTCAGTACAGATTTCTTTGGCTGAAGGGACCTGGTTCTTTCAGCAAATGGTATCTAGATGGTTCTTCATGACATGGATAAATTCTAGTGAGGAAAAGGACCTTCTTTCTGGGAATAGTCAAGCTCTTTGGTGTACAGTGACAGAATGACTAGCCTGCTGTATTTCAAAAAGTTACATTCTAGTGGAGGAAAGGGCTTTCCTTCTGGAAATAGCTTCTAGCTCCATTTGGTATACAGTGGAAGAAATGCTGATTTTTTTTTTTCAGGAAGAAGCTGCACCACATTATTTTGGCTGACTGCACTATCATGTCCCTTCAGACTAGAGTCTGATGGCTGAATGGACCTAGTCTTTTCAACCAAGGGAATCAAGCCTGTTCTTTGTGACACAGCTAAATTTTAGTGGGGAAAAATACTTAATTCCTGGAAATAGACTCTAGCCCCTTTGCTGTACAGTGGTAGGAATTAACCTTTTTCAGGAAGAAGCTGCACTACATTCTTTTGGCTGAGCATAATTTCTGGCCTCTTCAACACAGATTGCCATACCTGAAGGTCCCAAGTCTTTTCAGCCAAGGGAATCTAGCCTTCTCTATGTGAATATGCTAGATTGTAGTGGAGGAAAGAACTGTCTTTCTGGGAATAAATTCTTTCCCGTCTGGTGTACAGTGGCAGGAATGACCATCCTTTTTGGATATAGACGCACTATATTCATTTGGCTGAGCATAATTTTAGGTCCCTTCAATACAGATTGTCAGGGATGAAGGACTGTGGACTTATAGCCTTGTGTATGTGAAAATCCTAAATTCTGGTGGAGGAAAGGGCCATCTTAATGGGAATAGTTTCTAACCCTTTTAGTGTACACTAGCAAGAATGACCTGTTTATTGAGTCCACTAGCATGTTCTCTATCACATGGCTAAATTCTAGTGTGGAAAAGGACCCTTTTTATTGCAATAAATTCTATCACCTCTGGCGTCCACAGGCAGAAAATAACTTTTTTTAGGAAAAAGCTGCACTACATTATTTTGGTTGAGCATAATTTCAGTTCCTTTCAACACCATTCTTCCTGAAGATCTCCAAATATATATCTGCAGAATAATACAAAATGATTTGAAAATGCTGACAGTCTGTCTTAATATACTATTACTGAGTAGCAATTTACTCCACAACAAGCTGGACCATTTAATTGATATGACTCAACCTGCATGACAACACTGCATAATACCATCATGTAAATTACCGCACTCAACAGCCCAAATGAATTTTAGAGTAACTTTGACCATGACCCCTGGAATTTAAGGGGTAATGTGGATGTAGATGGCCGTTTTGGTCTATTGAACAAATTAATGGCTAAAGAGGTCGCCCTTTATTTCGATACCAGATTATTAGAAAAATATCTTAGCCTGAATGTCACGCCGAGGGGGCTTCAAGTAGACAAGTTGCCAGCTGCACCTTTTTTGGAAGATGAGTCGGATTTATTGGAGGAGTGGAAACAAACATCTTTGCAATGTACTTTGGGTTGGCTTCGTACGCTAGTTAAGTGCAATAAAAGAACTCATGACAAATTGAAACAAGAAATTTCTATGCTACAGAATGAACTCTTAGCTGAAGTTAATTATAGAGTTCAAATGGCTGATATTAACGAAAAAATGAGTAAATTGGAAGCTGATATAGTGCTTAAGAAGCGTGCCAAACTAGTCCGGGACTTAAAGGACTATGATACCGGCATCATTTTCAGCTGGCAGCGTGAACCTGTACGCAACCAATCCAGGGGAAGGAGTTGGACACGAGGTTCCAAACGAAGAAATGTTTCAGCTTCCTCCTTTTCGTCCACGGAGCATAATGCTGTAGTCAAAAATGTTTCTTTTGCTAGGACCGATACAACCAGTCGGGCTTCGAATAGGGATGTTTCCGAAGCCCTTGGCAAAGCTTCCAGCTCTAATTCCACTAACAATGCGAATTTTCAAAATGACAGTCGAAATAGGGGAAGGAGTGGAAGAAATGGCCGTAAGGGTCGTTACAAGTGAAGGTTTGACAGAAAGTTTACATAGAAATTCTTCAAATGCTTTTCCATTGCAATGTGTAAATTTGTCTGATTTGCACTTGGATAATAATATGTTGAATGTATTAAGTAAAGGGAGTAAATTTGTCCCTACTTTCTTTCCTACATTCGCTGATATTTACTTAGAAGTCAAAACATTTATTAGGAAATTATTACTTAGAGTTTATTATAAAAAAGTTGTTAATCAGCATATTTCAAGTGTAGAAAATGTTAAATACTCTGGAGAAATTGAACTTGATGACAGTCTTATGAATTTATCTATATACAATTATGAATATGATGATTATGTTTTTGAAGAAAATAATGAATGTTCATCATGTTTTGAAACTGATAGAGTTTATAATGTAAATTATATGACTGGTTATGGCAAGTTGGAAATGCCAAAGTTCAAAAATGTGAAAAGCAATTTTACTCCAGCAATTTCAGTTCCAGCAATTACAATTTTTCAAAAGGTGCTTCTTAAAGAAATAGAGGCATCATTTAAGGAATTTTGTAAGGAAAAGAAACATTTCAACCTTAATAGGCAGGAGTGGCAAGCCCTAAAAAATCTTAAGGGTTTAAAAGATCAATATATTTTCAAATGTGCTGACAAGGGGGGTAATTGGGTTATTTTAAGTAAACCCAATTACTGTAGGATGGTTTACAAATTACTTGTCAATGGTGAAGAATATCAAAAACTTGAAGGTGACCCCGTAAAAATTTATAATGAAGGCTTGTTATTCTTATTAGAAAGGGGAGAGCGATTAGGATTTTTTTCACAGGGTGATGTTAAAAATATGTACATTAAAGACCCTACCACACCTATATTGTATGCTTTACCCAAAATCCATAAAGATTTGGTTGAGCCTCCTGGGAGGCCCATAGTTTCGGGGATAGGCTCCTTTATGGAGAATGTTAACATCTTTTTGGACTCCCAGTTAAAAGTTCATTTAAAGAAAGTTAGTGCCCACATTGGTAATACTCAAGATTTAATTGATGTCATCTTAAAATTAAATTGGAACTCCGACTATTATTGGGTGACTATTGATGTTAAATCTCTGGATACAAATATAGATAAAAGGTGGGGACTAGAGGCCGTTAATAATACATTAGGTGAAGGACCTAGAACTAATTTCTTAATTTCATTATTAGAGTATTGTTTAACACATAATTATTTTATGTTTAATGATGAATATTTTTTACAAATCAAGGGAACAGCAATGGGGGCAGCTTTTGCCCCCACGTATGCTGTTGTATATATGGATTATTTTGAAAAGAGATTTATATATCCCACTGAATTTTACAAGGAGAAGGTAGTTTTATATAAGCGTTTCATTGATGATTTAATTTTTATTTGTAAGGGGGATATGCATGAATTTTCTGATTTTTTTGAGGTTCTGAACAACAATGAACATAATCTTTCTTTTTCTTATGAAACAAGTAGAAATGAAATTAATTATTTGGATCTAACTTTGTTCATAGAAAATAATGTCATTGAGTTCAGACCATTCAGAAAGAGTACGTCGGTTAACATGTTTTTGCATGCCTCTAGCATGCACCCTCCTCATTTGTTAAAAGCTCTACCCTTTGGAGAATTTAAAATAATTTATTCTCATACAAGCATGGAAAATGAGGTGGGTTATGAATTAAATGAAGTTTTTTTGAGATTAGCGGAAAGAGGGTATGATACTAAACAGTTGTCAGATGCAATGGTTAAGGTTATGAATAACAAGAAGGATAGACATTTCACAAATTTTGAATGTGACATTTCTGAAGCATTAATAAAGGAAAGAAATGTGGAGGACTTATTCTTTGTGACCAAGTACACAACCTTCTCTGAAAAATTTGTTACTTTGGTGAAAAGATTTTGGTACTTGGTATGTAAGGATGAAGGTATAGGTGAACTGTTTCCACACCACATTATATTTTCTTTTAAAAAAGGAAAAAATTTAAAGGATATATTAAATAATAACTGTTGCAATAAAATAGTCCCCCAGGTCGCTAATGTAGGAACATTTAGATGTAACTCTTGTAGTCTTTGTGATAGGATTATTAACATTAGTTCTATCAACGACATCACCCACACCCCTAGATATTATTTCAATTGTAAATCCATCGGGGTAGTATATGCCTTGACTTGTAGTTGTCATAATACTTGGTATATTGGTCAAACCAAGAGAATGGTTAGAGTTAGGATTTTGGAACATCTGAGGGATGTTCGTAACTCAAATTTGCTCAGCCCTGTAGCTAAACATTTTTTGGAAATGCATGAGGGAAAGGTTGATAGTCTAAAATATGGAATTTTAGGGAGACCATCTGTCTATAGTGGTGATAATATCACCAATAAACTTTTAGAGTTAGAGACAAGGATGATTCTCAAGTTCAATACACTAAGGCCTTTGGGTTTAAATTTAGAATTGGGCATATGATGGAGTTTGGAAATAAATAAATAAATATTTTATATATACATATTTATACATAAATAAAATATATTTCATTAAAAACAATTTATATATGATGTATGATAATATTATATTTTGTTTTTTATAAATCAGTTTAAAATATATGGTTTAAAATTTGTTATTCACTAGGTCACTTTAAATCTTTTTTTTGTGTGTATTAATTGGATAATTGTTTTATTGATTGTTTGAATTTTTACCATAAAAGCTGACAGTGTGCAGCCATTAATTGTGATCCTTGAAGGCGAACTGCCGAGGTACCAGATCTTACAATAAAGTGAAGAAAGGTATTGGCTGTTTGGTGTGTTGCTGCTATCTATTTTGCTGTTGCTGTGTTTTGTTAACTTTTTTTTCAATCCAGTCAATAATGCCAGATATTAGCATTTCTTACCTTTTTATTACTCAGAAAATGCACACTGTCTCAGAAACTGTGGTCCTCTATCAACTTTTTAAATGAATTTCATTAATACTTTCAAATTTATTTGGTTTTGAATAGAATTCTTAAACCAAGAAGTTGAAAGGAATGCTGCAACCTCTACCTAATGATACAGAGGACCTTCTGACTATCACATTGGAGTATTATTATTTTTATTATTATTAATAATAATCAGAGTGGAGTGTTATTAATATTATTTTGGAGTATTATTATTTTTATTATTAATCAGATTGGAGTGTTATTAATATTATTTTAACATTATTTTTATTATTCTTTCATTATTATTTATTATTATTATTATTATTGTTACTATCATTATTAAAGTATTCACATGCCTCCAGATTTCTAAGTAAATCTAGAATACTCATAATTATCATTTACCTCTTTCTACTTGACTAAGCTTTCTTGTTTGTTTTGCTGATTTTTTGCCACCCAACTGATGTGGATGTCTAAAGGCAAGATAGTCCCTGGGATTCATGAAGCTTGGCGCAATACCGGCATTAGGCTTGTGCCGACCGTGTGGCGTGAAGATGGTACAGTAGTGCCAAATGCATATTAATGAAGGCGCACTGCTGCCACAGCCACGTGCATAGGAAACGAGCGTGAGTGCATAGGGCGTGTCGAAGTGCCGCATGGAGGCGTGGAAATGTCAGCTGTCGACATGCAACCTAAAATGCTTACATATAACAATTTGCATGCAATAGTAATCACATCTGTCAGTGTCCGTGGATACTGAAACGTATGCAAAGCATGCAAGACAGTTCCTGCGAACACAAAATGAAGAAGCAAACACAAATGCACGGTAGGGAATAGCAGGTCCCCATCCCTCGAACAAATGACAATGAAAACCGTGTGCCCGTAGTCTAACGCAGTGTAGATAGTTATACCAAGTGGAAGTGAAACGCATCATGTTAGCACGCTGCCAATAGCTACGTCCAGCCCAATGGTCAGGGTCACCAGCTGTCCCACATTGTGAGGGAGAGTACACAGCTGGGCAGATGTGTCCATAACAAAACCATGATAAATGTAAATATCTGGCGACCGTATGACAGAATTATATCCCACAACGCATGTAATAGTCACATACAATAGGTATGTCCGTATTTAACATACCATAGGTTCATAGGTTCATACTAGGCTATCTGCCCTAGGGCATTTATAAGCCTAGCCAGAGTGTGTGTGGCTTTCACCACCCCTTAGGATGAGAATGCTATACCCATTAGTTTGCTGTGCCTCTGTCCAGCAGTGACACAGAGATGATTCCCGGGGTAAACCTACGATCTCCCATCCACTCGTCAAGATTTCTCTTGAACAGAGTCAGTGAGGGGCTCTGCCTCACATGGACTGGGATTCTGTTCCATAGTGTAGGGAGTCTCTGGGTGATGAATCTGTCCCTCCAGCACATCCTATTTATATCCGTGTTGAGGTTTAAGTCTCTTGCTCGTGGCTCTAGTGGATTTGGATTTTTGAGGTGGAGCATGTCCATTAATTCGGGTTGGACATGGCCTTGTATGTCAGGCACAGATCACCTCTGAGCAGATGGTATGCGACTGAATAGAGCTGGAGTTTCTTCAGTCGGGCAGCGTATGACATATGTTTGAGCCCCTTTATCCTTTTGGTGAGGAACTTTGGGGTCTTTCCAACTGCTGCAGGTGTCGGGTAAGGTACATTCCGAATGGGGCATTGTACTCAATCATTGGTCTGATAAGTGAAGAGTACAGGGGTACAATGACCTCTCCTGATCTGGATGTGAATCCCTTCATGATCAGGTGGGCAATGTAGAAGGTCTTCCTAACCACTTTGGCAATGTGAGTGTCAAAAGAGAGGTTACTGTCAACTTGGGTTCCCAGGTCCCTGATAACGTCTTCCGTGTTTAATGGATTACCACCTATGTGGTAATTAGGGGTTACCTTGTTTTTCCAAAAGGGTATGACTATACATTTTTTGGCATTTAGCTTAAGGCCATGGCTCTGGCACCAGTTATCCATTTCTATGAGACCTCTCTGGAGGATGTCTGTGTCTGATGGAGTGTCAATTTTGGTGCCCAGTTTGCAGTCATCTGCAAATTTTGTCAGCCACAATCCTCCAATGTTTGCCTGCACTTCAGAAAAATAAATGCCGAACAAGAGGGGGCCCAGGACTGAGCCCTGTGGGACACCGCTCGTAACCGGCTTAGAGTCTGACATGGCACCAGCAACTCTAACCCTGTGGGTTCTGTCCTTGAGCCAGTTTGCAACCCATCTTGTGACATATGGGTTTACATCTAAGCTGGTGAGCTTTTCTATGATGCCCGAGTGGGGTATTGTGTCGAACGCTTTTGCTAGGTCAAGGTAGGCTGTGTGAACTGCCTTACCCTCATCAATAGCCTTAGTGACTGTTTCGAAAAAGTCGACCAAGTTCAAGAGGCAGGATCTGCCCTTGACAAAGCCAAATTGGGTAGGATCCAGTGTCTGTAGGTCCCCAAAGTCTTTATTTATGAGTTCCATTATGATCCTCTCCATAGCTTTGCAGACAAGGCTCATCAAGCTTATGGGGCGGTAATTTCCAGGGTCCGTAGAAGCACCGCCTTTGTGGAGTGGGACCACAGTTGCCGTACGCTATTCTTTGGGTACGTATCCTGTAGTAAGGCTAAGATTAAACAGCAGCCTTATGTGTGGGTTTAGTTCCTCATTGAGTTCGTGTAGCACACAGCCGGGGACACTATCCGGTCCCATTGATGCTGTGTTTTTTGCTTTAGAGAGAGCAGCTCTCACCTGGGCATCTGAGATGTTTGGGAGGCTAGACTCTGGTGGGATAGATATTTTTCCTTTTGGGGGGGAGAAATTTGCACTGAACCTGCCTGCCAGTATGTTGGCAATGTCTGTGGGTTCAGTGATTTTTGTATCATTTTGGACTAATTCTGAGCATATCTGGGAGTTTCCACCCAGGTTTCTAACATAGCTAAAGAAGGCCTTATGATTGTCTTTTGTGTCATTAGCGATTTTTCTCTCAAAGTTGGCCTTGGATGATTTTATGAGTGATCGTAGTTTTTGCTAGTAGTGATCAGAGATGCCTTCCCTTTTAGGGATTTTGCTCTGTCATGTAGTAGCTTTCTCCTTTGTTGCAGAGTTTGTTTATGGCTGGGGTCCACCAGACCGGGCGCCTGCCTTTGGTGGAAAGGGTCTTGATTTTATTAGGGATTGCTTGATCCATACATTCCTGGAGGTGCTCGTAGAAGGCATTTGTAAGGGTTTCAGCAGCGTGGGTTGTGGTTTCCACTGGCTCGGGGCCTTGAAGGATACCACTCCAGTCTTAAGAAGTGTGAAGTTTGCTTTTGAGAAGTTCTTCACTGTGGTCTTTTGCTGGGGTTGGGCGGGATGTGGATCTCCAGTGAGATTAATTTATGGTCTGATCTCACCAATGAGGGATATACTTCGGTGTGGAGCATTTTGTCCCCATGTTTGTGATGATCAGGTCTAGTATATTTTCTCCTCTTGTGGGAATGGTGACTAGTTGTTCCATAGCATTTGAGTTTATGAACTCCAGGAACCTTTGGGCTAGGGTGTTGGGGCTTGAGTAATGTTCCCAGTCTATGTTTGGGTAGTTGAAGTCACCCAATATGATGGTGTTTGGAGAGACATTCATACTCTCCAGTGTCTTCAGGAAGGCTGTGTGGGTTTCCTGAGTTTGAGAGGGTGGTCTGTAGCATGCTACAAACTGTAGGGCAGTTTTACCTATGGTTAATTGCACCTGGATGGTCTCCGATGCTTCGTGCGTTGCCACTAACCTGGAGGTGTGGGTATCCTTTATGAATATGGATACTCCCCCTCCTTTTGTGGTTCGGTCCGGATTTTGGGGCCGGAATGCATGATATGAGGTATAACCTGATAGTGCTGGGGTGCTCTTAGGAGCCTTGAACCAGGTTTCAGTTACAGCACAGACATCGATGTTCTCCATACTGAGGAGGGCTTCGAGGGCATGCATCTTGAGGTTTAGACTTCTGGCATTGAGCAGTATTACCCTTAGTTTTTCTCCATTTTTGTTTTCTAGGGTGGTAGGTTTATCATTTGAGCCTTAGAAATAGAATAAGCAAGAAAACGAAACAGAAGGAGCATATAAACTGCTACAACAATAAGGCAACATGTAGGCTTAAAGGAACAGTATTATCCATAGCATTGACTGTGGGTATGTGTTGTCCAGTACAATCGGATATGTGTCTGGAATATATCCCATCCTGGACATAGGAAAAGGTGGCACCCTACCAATGATCAGAGCAGTCGGCCAAAATCCGCACATATGCGGTCCAAGCCGCACTTGTCAGGATGTGTCACAGTTGAACGGGTATTACCCGGGTGTACCAACCATGTAATGAAAGTTAAGTATGGGCGTGTACCTATGTGCATGATGTATAGTATATGGAAGGTGAAACATGCCAGGGTAGTCCACACAACCATACAGGTACCTGATATATGTAGTGTATGCAATGTGTTACCTTGACCGTGTCATGGGCCATCAACTAAAGCAGTGATGGATGGAGTGTCAGGAATATGTGTGTGTGGGGGAGTGGGTAATGATATAATCCTCAAAGGCGAGACTGTGTCGTATGCAGAATAGGTGAACTGGAGGTGTATGAGGAAGCAGCGGGTGAATCAGAAAGAAACACAAAGAACATGTATACACATCTGCAATACAACCTGACAGGCCATACTGTAGAACACAATCCCACAAACATATGAATATTAAAATGTGCGATACAAATGTACAGAAATGTCACCAGCACATACCCACAGATTGGTCCTGATGGAACCGGCCCATTCAAATGCAACACACCTGGATGCATAATGGAATACCCATCATCCCCTCCACAGCACACAACCCGCCCCATACCTGAACGTCCACCAAATCCAGCCATACTTGGCCTACTAGCTTGGCGCAGCCACATCTACACATAGTGACCATTACTCATATGTAGTAGGCAGTGTCACCCTAGGCAGTTTCAGGATTGCAAACTATGTATCCCTTGCATGTAAAACCCCCAGCACATTTTCGTAAAGCCAAAAGAATGGTCGGTATTGGTCTTGTTAAATTTTTGGATATCCCTCATGGGATAAGTAACTTGTGTAAACATCAGAATGGGTATCAATACACAATGTCCAGTCCTGTAGACATCTGGACACAAGTTTGAATGTGCAGTAGTGGTGCACGAGACTGTCCAGTCCTAGACTGTCATGCAGAACCTACTACCCAGGATCAAACACCTGCCCGTGACGTATGTGTCCCCACATGAATAATCGAGAGAATATATTGTACACATTCGCATAGTGGCACTTGGAAATAGGGTGATGAAGGCACTGACCTAAACAGGATACCCCCAGATCCACTGTGTGAGGGACAGTCACCGTGTGGTTAGGTGTGTCCTGACCAACAATGATACAATGCCAAATGTCCTGTGATTGTAGGAAATAACTATGTACCATACTGCATGTAACAGTTGCCTAAAGCAGTTATGTCAGGATAGAAAATACTTAATGCGTACAAGAAACAGACTAACAACTAAAGTGCTAAAGGTATAGGCTCTCAGCTAGGAAAATAATGAATGTTCTAAACCTGCACTGACTGTGGGTATGTGTTGGCCTAAACAATCTGGTGTCCCCAAAATATATCCCAACCTGTACATATGACAATGTGTCAACCCTACCAATGGTCAGAGCATTCACACAATAACTGGCCAGCCTCTTAATCACTCACAAAGCCAGTGACCTTTGGAGGAAAGGTGTTGAATGAGAATGACTAATCACAACAATTAAGAGTAATAGGCGCATTTAACTGCAGAAAATAAGTAGTAATACGAATCTGTCAACACGTTCCAAGTTAATAGTACTAATATGGTAGAAGTGTCCGTGATTGTCCCTGATTTGTCATAGCCTTGTCCCTGTCACTGTAGAAACTAGTCCCCGAGTATCACAGAGGTCCATACACATATGTACACCAACCAACTGTCACATTTGTTGACAGGACTATTGCGAACCTGTAGTGATGTCCAGAATAATATTCATTGTATATATAAATGAATGAAATAGTCAATGTGAAGGGAAACACATGAATAATAACATAATGAACGCTGAAAGACGAAAGCAAACATAAGGGTTGTGAAGAGAATCTAGAGCAAGGAAGGTATTTTAAAGTGCTCGCAGCGTATGTCAGATAAAGCTGCACAAGAGTGAGTAGAGCACCGTTATTCACACCAGAGACAGGGTTATACCAGTGGCCATAACATCATTGAAGTGCTACGTCAACATTATACACAGACGGAATGTAGTACATGTTGCGACCACCTACACTTGTAACCCGCAAATCGTTCGTAATCCATAACACCAGAAAAGGTACGTATGTGCAAATATGAATGGATGGGGACCCTGTGAATACACGAGGCGGTACAAAATGTGTGTAGGGCCCCAACGCTCTGGAGAGGGCAATGTGTAAAAGTGTGTCATGGCTGCGATATCAGGTGGATAATGGCTGGTATGCGTGGAAACTCAACACGGGTGTGCTGGAGAAACTATGGATATGCGATTATGGACACAGGAGTGCTAGGGTATGTTGCGCCGGTTGCAATGGAGCGGCCCGTGGAGGTCAGCTAGTACATAGGTGCGATTCCCAGATAGAGCATCGTCTGCGTGGAGACATGCATGAATGGGCGTATCGTCGTCAGACGTTGTGCGTCAGGGCTGGCAGCCCGGCACGTAAAACCTATCTGCCAACCATGAGCGGAACGGAGTTCTGCTGTGACAACCCTAAACGGGGAAAAGCAGAAAGACACAACTACATGCAGACATCAGTATGTTGACGTACAATCTCAGTAACACAAACACTCATTCTATTAACATTAATAATATGAATATGCACAGAAACAAACACAGTAGCAGGAATAATAGGCTGCGCATACAAGTAATAGGTCAAATGACACTGTATCACATCACACTTATCAGCGGCACCCCAGACATGAAAAATGTGCAGCATCTGTCCGCTGTATAACGTGCAGTATACTGATCACAAGTTCACCGGAGTGAAGTGTCGGTGTCATAATGACTAAGGCAATAGTATGCTGTTGAAGCAGAGATAAAACCCAATACGCATGTGTAAGTGTCTATGTCCGGGAAATGTATATTTAACAGACACACAGATGTATATATAGATAAAAACGTGTATATATATATATATATATATATATATATATATATATATATATATATATGGTTCATATGATACCGTCGACAACTGACTAAATCAACCGCCATAGCACCAATTTACGAAACCACAGCATCGACACTTTAAATAACTGACACCACTCTACCGACAACGCTACACGACATCGTATTACAGCTAACGGGTATTAACATGTGTGAGGTAGGAGGTATTGCTAAACTTATGTCACTCAGTCTAACATTATAAATACATCCCTACCTCACACATGTTAATACCCGTTAGCTGTAATACGCGATGTCGGTGTAGCGTGTTGTCGGTAGAGTCGGTGTCGATTATTTAAAGTGTCGATGCTGTGCGGTTTCGGTAAATTGGTGCTACAGGGCCGGTTGTCGATTTAGTCAGTTGTCGACGGTATCATATGAACCCATAAATATATATATATATATATATATATATATATATATATATATATATATATATAGATATATATATATATATTTTTTTTTTATTTATATACACACACACATATATATATATATATATATATATATATATATATATATATACACACACAAAGATATAATACATATATATATATATATATATATATATATATATATATATATATATAGATAGATAGATATATATACACATACAACAGGTATTGATATATACACATACACCCAAAACAAATATATATGTCATTGTAGATATACACATGTACATAACTAATTTACTTTAAAGCAATTAGGGTTAACATATTTACAGACCGGGCATATGTGACTGGGAGGTCCAATAAATAAACGTTGTATCCCCCACACCGCCCAGCTAGGCCAGTCAGACATACAGACAGGCAATAAATATAAATACACTGCTGCTGTCCAAAACACCCGCAGGAAAGTACCAGTGGGAGAGATCTTCAAGGTCTACACTTTAAACATGGATAATGGTGTCCCTTGCTGGACTCCAAAAATTCACTGTATGTGTGAACCCATGGTTATCGATGCGAGCAGGATGTAGGTGTACATGGAACAGTAGGTTGTGCAAGTGTGATAATACATGGGTTGACAAAACGTACGACATGTGTCCCGAGATGGGGAGAGTGGGCAATGTGTAGGGGTGTGCTCATACCCCAGCTGTGCTCACAGTAAGTATTTGTCATGAGTGCTCTAGAGGGGTGCCAGGTAGGTGAACCATGGGTATCCAATAATGGGCTTAAGTGTGCAGGTGCTGGTTGGCAGAGATGTAGTAGGCCCGCCCAGTGGAAGTCATTAATATTCCTATGTGGGCATAGCAGATGCCTATACCTCCCATACCTGAAGAGCACATCTACCAGATAGTCTGTAAACCATCGGGGGAATACATAGGGACCAAATCAGTGCTGTGTACCCAATTAGCACGGACGTCCATAGTTATGAATCAGAATGTAACAAAGTCCAACTAAACACTTCCAGAACTAGTGATATTAGGTGGACTGGTGGCGGAATACAGGTAATGACAGATGACAACATGTATGCATCATAAACAGCATGTACCTCGACAAACATGAATGAATACATATGCTCTGTGACTGTCAATGTGTCTGGTTAATAGAATCAATCGTCTAAATGTGTCCCACAGGGTGTTATGCAGTGTTCCTGGTATAGTGTTCATTCTCCCCCATTAGTATGTGAGGTCTGCTAGTGACGGAAAGTGCATAATTTGCTGACCACCTTAGGTAGATGATAGCATAATAGATGAGGTTTAGCACCCATACTCCTTTGAGGGACACACCCGTCTGGGCAGTTGTGTCCTGCAAAATGAATGTTATGGCACATGGCCTGTGAGTTCGGGAAAGGAGGCCATATATTGTGTGTAGTGTTGTCAGAAATTAATTTGTTGTATCAGAAACAGCTACATGTAATAGGAAACAGTATTAGCAATTATAATGCTACAAGAATAACCTTAACGTATGCAAACCATTGAAGTAGTCAGTTTACTACTGGCTGTGGGTATGTGTTGCCTTGACACATGTGATAGCTCTACATATAGGATCTATAGGGCCACCGCCATTCTGAATGGCCAAAGTGGGACCTGCTCTGTAGAAATGTCAGACGTACCAGGGCAGAACATACCTACAGCCATGCATAGTACACAAATATACATATCAGCACAAATCAAAGCGTAGTCTAGCAGCAGTAAAGTTGCTTATGCTACTACATATAACATATCGACGTGTCAGGTATACAAGACCTGTAACAAGCAACCACTACAGACACATAGAATATGAGAATGTCCCCTAATCAGGACAGCTGCAATGGCTAGAGTATTGTCACGACATATGCCAAATGAGGGACTGTCCCATGCAAAGTGGGAAAGGTGTTACTCCTACAGTCTCCCATCGTGCAATCTGAAAGGTGGAAAACTTACAGTAGGTATGCGGTAGCATGACTCGGCGCACAGCTGCATTAACAAAATAACATTCACATGTCAGCATTGTAGAGTATCGGTTCCCATGTATCAGGCAGATGGGAGCAGATCGTATGAGGAACACGCATATAATATGATTACATCACTGGACAGGCTCCGAGTCCGTACAGTTGAACACCTGCCGTCACCAAATGGTTAGACATACCCGATACTGCAGTCATGTAGTCCGATGTAATACGCATCACAAGGGATCACACATACCCAGCGTGAGTGACAAATGTAAGCACAATTGTCAGTGAGCGAGCGGCTGTAAGCGTGTTTGTCTACCAGTATGCCAGTAGTGCACTGTCAAAGAAATGTGGAGTCTAAACGGGTATAAGGTGCTGTAACCAGAGGTCAGCAGTGCTTAATACTGTGCAAACCCACGCACAACTGCTCCCACCTGCTGGAATGTGCCTTACCCAGTCCGTATACAAAGGCGTCGGTCTGTCCGCAAACAAAGAACCGTCCTATTCACGTGTTGGTAGCAGTACCCTGCGCACATAGCTCATGTGAATTAACAATAGACCATGGCATATGTACAGACAATAGACCACACACACACACACACACACACACACACACACACACACACACACACACACCATACAGCACAGTCATCCAACAGTATAGCAATGTACTGACAGATATGTCTGGACCACTGGTGTATGCATACCTGGCCATCCTGTGTTTCAGTGCATGAGCATGCCCAGTATGACTGTTACGCATGTTGTCAACCGACATTAACGTCATACTGTCATGTGTGTGAGCATGCCAAGTATGGTCAACTTTATCGCATGTGTCACATGTCCAGATAGTCAGTACTGTGTTGCCGATTCCTCTGTTCTACACAGACAGGTGTCATGCTGTGTCTGCAGGGTAGCTAATGGTCATGTGGCATTAACAGTTGCTACATGTCTGCATAGCGTGGGGGGACATCCAACTGCATCCACAGTCCTACACAGCACCGTGGGTGGCGCACATGACTCTCACATGTGTAGGTTGGACTGGGGGCACAGCTGACAGTTGTACACATCTGCCACTACTGTACTGGTATGCCAGGTACTCCTTGTCAGTGTGTGGACCTACCTAAATTGCTGGTTGGAGGGATACCAGTGTACGTCAGATCCCAGCTTTAAATACCAGCATAGTGGTGTTGGACATCCTAGCTTTCACAACCTGCATCAAACTGCCTGGCCTGCTGTAGTCTGTGTGTGCCTTTGGGGGTTGGGGTCATTCATTAGGTATAGCCATAGGCCATTGTATATCATTTGTCTGTATTGGTCCACACCTGTCCAGCTGCATGGAATGTGTGTGGGCTGTACGGACACACATGATGTTCAGCCCATAATCTGCAGTGGGTTAGGACACCCCGTGTACTACTGGCTACCATTGTGACCCCCGTATGTACTACAGATGTCATGGTGCCACTATGGACGTGTACTGTCTGCTGCCCTAACATTCAGCCACCAAAGTCTCTTGTATGCTCACATACATACCATAGCAATGGGTAAATACACATTCTAATACAACTGCCAATTGTTAGGTCGATAGACGTACCCTGGGGGTGTTCTGGACCTGAGGACGGTGCTGGAGGGCTGCCTATGTTGGATGCACACAGTGCACCTCCTATACATGGCCGAGCACAGGTAGTGTCATATGTGGCATCCATTGTACTGTGTGCGGGTTAGAGAGGGGAAATCCGTGGGTATCAACTGTGTCAGTGTATATGCCTTGTGTTGCCTCTTTGCCAAGGGCAGGTTATACTGTGCGCGGCCTTTTGCCAACTGGGCCCTGCTCAGTTAGTTCCTTCGCCAATCACACTGTGCCTGTATAGGCCTTGGCAGTGTTGTTGGGCCATGTGGCCCTGCCCCATGCTGTTCCTACTGCAACTGTTACTGCAGGATCAGATTGTGTAGCATAGCAAATACCATAACAGATTGTGTGCATGTAGCTAGTGAATACTGCAGGGCTCCACCGGATGTGTCCGGATACCAGAACCATGACCTGAGCATCCCAAACACATGCTCAATTATATGTCTTGCCTGTGCATCTGCCTCATTATGGTGTGAGTGTTCAGGTGTGTGTGCATTGCTGATGGGTGTCATCAGCCATGACACCAGTGGTTACCCAGCATCCCCCACTAGGAGATTGTAGGGGATGTCCATATTGGCAAGGGTGTGGTACAGCTGTGTCAGAAGCCATATATCAAAATCATCATAGCTTCCAGGGCAGACAGCACACACCTTCAATCTAATGCCCTGGCCATCGCATATTGCCTAGCTGTTGGAGGGTATGCCCCTGCAGTGAATGTAGGCCCTACCCCGCTCACCAGGTGGTGCTTTGATGTGTACGTGTGTGCAGGCTATAGCACCCAGTACCCCAGGGTAGTCAGCCATGTGGTTGAAGAGATGCATATTGCTGGTCTACTAATCACATGTGTTGAGGACATGTACGTGCTCACTAGCATGTGTTGACATGGCGTCTGTAAACTGGTGCAATGCTCTGGATGCAGATGCCTGTGAGATCCCCATGATATCCCCAGTTGTGCTGTGTGAGGTACCTGTGGCTAGTATACCTAGGCCAACACATACTGTGGTATCCACTGTCATGGGTTTCCCTAGGCCTGTTTGATGTGTCAGGTGTGGCAGGCACAGGTCAACAAGCCACTGTAGGAGGTCTCTGTCCACCCAATAGTGCTCCACAATCCCCAGCTCATGTAGCCCCTGGTAAGTCACCCTGGGTCTATAAAATCTTATGTCACCCCAGTAAGGGTTGTTTGGCAGCATACACATCCTCACTGCCCTCAGCCTCCTGCACATGTTGGTCTATGTTGCCTGCTGCAGCCCTTCACATTTGGTTGGACTGTGTTGTGAAATGTCCCCGCAGGTATACACCGGTGGTGTAGAGTGCAGAAGAAACCTGTGTGTATGCTGCTTGCTCACATTACAGTACTGTTCAGGTGCAGGCTGGCCATGTCATCTACTGATTGTGCTGATCATCACCTGTTTGTGCAGCCTGTACACCCTGACTACCCCACTACTGATTTTGTCCCTCCCAATGTCACTAGGTAGGTATAGACACACCCCTAGCTTAGGCATGCTAAGGCAGGAGCACTCCCGAGGCACAGTTCTGCAATGTACGTACAGTATGCCTGACCCCCCTCCCATGCTGTCAACTATATTCGAGCCCTGCACCCGGCTAACTACACACATATACTCCAGGGATCTGCATCACACCCTGGGGATAAATGGGATACACTATTGTCAACCTCATCTGCATAGTATAGTCTTCTAATGAATAGTTATATGACCCATACCAAACCTCCAAATTAATAACCACTGCTTAGTGTCACTCAGATCCATACACAACTGATAACAGGTGCCTTACTATCACCATATTCGATGTCCCATGGTCTTCCCAGCAACAAAATAACCAGTGTCTACACGACTACAACCCGGGACCCTGCACACAACAGATGATGTGCATTACCACTACGCCATGACAGATATACATACATCCGAGGTTATCATGTACAGATCATCCAGCACAAACATTCAATAGTGCTGACATCCCCAGACATATATATTTATATCTATGTCTATTTCTCTATATCTACATATGTCAAATATATTATATGTATACATATATATATATATATATATATATATATATATATATATATATATATATATATATATATATATATATATATATATATATATATACATACATACACACACACATATACATATACACACATATGTAGATATTGCATTTATATCACATTTATATCACAACAGCGGACCACATGACAGCAAAGCATTAGACAAGAATGAAAAGGAAACTACATGTGCCACCTGCCTCATGTAGTGTTGTTACTATCAAGGCATGTGTGTTTTGTTGCATCACACGGGTCAGACTGTATTAAGGGTAAGAGTAGGGCTGCTGACATTTACTCACCAGACCTATTGGCGAGTGTATGTGTTGAAAACCCAGTGTCTTGGCAGAATATGCAGGCTGTGGACACTATATAAGTCAGCAACAAAACACACCGAACACATCCTGCAGCTAGCCAACACATAGGGTATAACTGCCAAACACACACACCTGCCATGCCTTGGAATCGAGCACCTACCTGTCTATTCTACCACACTACAGCATTACGCAGTAACAGAACGTGCTACCGAGTTTCAGCATCACAGCACTCCTAGAGGCATACTTCTGGGTGGGTGACATCATCAGCAAAGGCAAAGAAACCGATAGGGAGTGTACGGAGAGTGAGCTGTCTAAAAACATTATTCTGTTCCCAGGCAGCTGGAAACACACACACATGTGGCAGGGCTGGGATTAGAACATAGAATGTACTACCTGACTACCTTATCACACTACAGCATTACGCAGTTACAGAATGCGCTACCGAGTTTACTGGAACACAGCACTCCCAGAGGCATACTTCTAGGTAAGTGACATCATCAGCAAAGGCAAAGACACCGATAGGGAATGTATGGAGAGTGAGCAGTCTAAAAGCATTACTCTGTCCCCAGGCAGCTGGAAACACACAGACACACACACACACACACACACACTTGGCAGGGCTGGGAGTCGAACGTACACCTAACTACCTTATCACACTACACAATTTCGCAGTTACAGAACACACTACCGAGATTACTGGAACACAGCACTCCCAGAGGCATACTTCTAGGTGGATAACATCATCAGCAAAGGCAAAGACACCGTTAGGGAATGTATGGAGAGTGAGCAGTCTAAAAGCATTACTCTGTCCCCAGGCAGCTGGAAACACACACACACACACACACACACACACTTGGCAGGGCTGGGAGTCGAACATACACCTATCTACCTTATCACACTACAGCATTTCGCAGTTACAGAACGTGCTACCGAGATTACTGGAACACAGCACTCCCAGAGGCATACTTCTAGGTGGATGACATCATCAGCAAAGGCAAAGACGCCATTAGGGAATGTATGGAGAGTGAGCAGTCTAAAAGCATTACTCTGTCCCCAGGCAGCTGGAAAAACACACACACACACACACACACACACACACACACACACACACACACACACACACACACACACACACACACACACTTGGCAGGGCTGGGAGTCGAACATACACCTAACTACCTTATCACACTACAGCATTTCGCAGTTACAGAACGCACTACCGAGATTACTGGAACACAGCACTCCCAGAGGCATACTTCTAGGTGGATGACATCATCAGCAAAGGCAAAGACGCCGTTAGGGAATGTATGGAGAGTGAGCAGTCTAAAAGCATTACGCTGTCCCCAGGCAGCTGGAAACACACACACACACACACACACACTTGGCAGGGCTGGGAGTTGAACATACACCTAACTACCTTATCACACTACAGCATTACACAGTTACAGAACACGCTACCAAGATTACTGGAACACAGCACTCCCAGAGCCATACTTCTAGGTGGATGACGTCATCAGCAAAGGCAAAGACGCCAATAGGGAATGTATGGAGAGTGAGCAGTCTAAAAGCATATTACTGTCCCAAGGTAGACGGAGACAAACACACGGCAGTGGTGTGAGCAGGACAACTGCCTATCTACGGAGCACTATTACAACACTACATAGATACGAGACGTGCCACAGACAGTACACCCTTCAAAACAGTCAACCAGTGTGTTCAATGTAGGAATCCATCCTGACGTGGGGTATGGACATATGTTGCCTGGATGACCACTATCGCTATACAGGATTTCAATGGTCATGCCCATACACAGAGGCACATAACTGACACAAGGTGTCACTGGGCATGCTCACACACTTAGTAGCACATGTCCATTTGGAATGTATGTGTGTCCATCTACACAACGGCATACTGGGCATGCTTACACACTTAGTAGTAGCGAACGGCTGTCTTGTATGCACACAGATTCTAAACACGGAAGGGCACAGTGTGTTAATAGTGAACATTGTTAGCACGAATGCTGCACTACATATATCTGACACCGGTCGTCAGTGCTAGATGTGTAGAGTTCGTAATCACAGCTGACAATCCAGATCCAACAATGGGGAATATGGACATCTTTGCAGTGAGGAACACCTGGCATATGGCACAGTTGTGCACAATAGCACTACCACCGTATACCTCAGATACAGACATGTGGGCCATAAGACCATGATGGACCACTCCAGGTGTTAGTGTCCCCACGTACATGAAGGCCACTCACATGTACTGACCAGTACACACTCAAGAGCCATCACAGATATCTCAGGTGCAGATCACAGTAGTAAATGCCGCATTCTACTATGTAGCCCTCAGACATCACCATGTCCTTGGACCAGTAACACACATCCATACATTACTACAACACCATGTTACTCATGACCAGTGGACTGTACATAGGTCTACAGCAACTGTGCAGACTATACATGTACTGACAGGGATTCATCATGTGTTATGCAATGCAATGATACCACTGTTCATAACCAGGTCGGCTCTACACATAACAGGGGCCCTGGGTCTTATACAGCTGTAACAGATGACTGTTGCTGTACACCAAAAAACACTCATGTTTGGATACGTTATTTTTAAGTCCGTTGACCTGAGGTTTTTACAGTTTTATATCTGGACTATTGTTTACGTCTACTTTGGTGGAACAATCATTTTTAGCAAAGTCTATACTATAGGAAAGCTTATGGTGGCAGCGTGTTTTACAACGTGCAATAGCAGACTGTGATTGATTGGGTCCTTGGCGTCTTTTTGTCTTCATGTTTGGATATGACATACATGTAATTGCCGTGGATATGTACATGGCCCACACACACACACAACACATGTGTACATAGCATAACTTTTGCTGTCCTCCGTGCAGACAAGTGGCTACAGCAATCACACACATGCACATGGAAGGTAGCTCCATGGCTGTTGAATGCTAACAGTACATACGGTAGCAATGTTGACTGAGGTAACATTCCCTCTGTACTAGTTACCCATGACAACCACCATATCATACAACAGTCCATGTGTCATGTATGTCATCACACGTCCACCAATTGCAATGCATACAAACATGACTACATGACAGGAATGTAGGACCAACACACATGTACATGTAGTGGTGTGCATTCAGCTACCATGCATGTGCAGTAGCTGATGTATGCAGTTCATCTGTGTCTAACTACAACATGCAGTTTCAATGCAGCCCCATCATTGACACATGTATATGGTGAAATACTGACAGTACGGTAGGATGTACATCAGGTATGGATGGATGTGTGTACATAAAGTGGTGGTCCACCTTTGCAGATGGATGTTTGCTGAAGACAGCTCACAGGTGTGTCACAAGCTGTCCTACCATGACATGTGCAAACAGTACGCTATGTTACTGTTACTTGAAGGTGAAAACATACAACCTACACAGCAGTCAGGGTGTTACTGACTGTAAATCACTTGACACCTGTAACACTTACGTCCTCCCATGTGCATATAGCAGCACAATTGCCGAAGGTAGCGTTGGTACACATAATGCGGCCAATACTACTGCATGTCTGTCAGATGTATCATCATATAGCAGGTGTATGATTCACAGTACTGCCATGTGTGTTTGCTTATGTGACCATATATGCCACGTATGGTCGGGAAAACATCCCAATTGTTACACACCCCTGTACACTGTTGTAGAGATCTGTACATACTGCAGTGTAGAAAGCAACACATAGGCAGGGGTGGTGTGTGTATCACACACATGTCAGCTATCTGTATATGAATGACATTTGTGGACTCCACAGTGTGTGTGTGTGTGTGTGTGTGTATGTATGGCTGTCTGGTGCATGGAGTGAGGGTGTATGCTACCATACAGAACAGACAGGATCCCTAACCCCTCATGGTGATGCAGTCTACTACCCTGTTGATGCCGTCGGTCTCAGCCTTACTGGCTATCTGTACATGTTCATTCTCTGTGTCGCATCATGTGGGTGCACAGTACTGTGAAGGTGATTACCACATAGGCAGGGGTCCTCACCTCAACATTATTGAGTGTGCATTATAGTGTCATTGACCCTGTGAGTGTGGGCATGTTACTGTGTGTTTCTGTGTATGTCTGTGCATGTTCTCATCCTGTAATGTGACAGTGTATTACTGCTACACAGTGAGGCCTCATGCTATCAACTCGCCTCTAACCTTGACATCAGCCAGACCGCTGTGTAAACCCCCCGCACCATGTCACTGTACCTGTGATGTGACCCGGTATGGATGTCACGTCTCTAGCCACTGTAGCCTATTAAACAGCTCACATGCTTCTGGATCAGTAGATATGTGGACATCTGTGGAATGGTAGCCTTTCTAACAGTGAGGTTGAGGCTACGTATAGCATGCTGGTATTGCCATACATGCCTGTGAGTACTCCACATTTACACATGGGAAACTGCAAACACTGCTACTTATTGGCACATGCAATTAGACCTTAAGGAGGGAAGCAGGGCATCATTACCAACATGCTGTTACTGTTGTTACCAAGACACATATTGTGAACATATAACAATGCATTTTAAACCTGAACTACATGGTATGTCTGGTGCGTGTCAACAATACACAACAAATGTAATATACACTTATCTCACTATTCGGTTCACCCTGTGCATCAGACCATATGAGCATGTCCCTGCACCGATGGTGTGGATGAGAGGGATGCGGCACAGGCATCATCATATGCACCGGGTGATAATGTTTGGCAAGGGCATAGGCTGCACCAGTGGATGACATCATGTGTGTGGGTTAGGGCCGGTGATCTGATTGGACATGTGTGTTGTTATGCATGTGGGTGTTGCGGTGCCCTACAGATGTTTCTGGTGTGTGCGTGTATGTGTGGACACAGTTCTGCCATGTGTCCGGCCTACACAGGGGTATTATTGACAGCTCCAGATTGTACAGACCAGGATGTACAGCTCACTGTGTCCAGCCATGGCCACGTGACCTGTACCTGCCAGGGGTTGCATGGGCACTACCAGGCAGAGGTACATATTAGCTACTGTCCAATGACACATGTCCACTGAAACCATGTCCCCACTGGGAACATCCAGGGCCACGTCCACATGGCCTGCTGTGTCCTGGTGTGGACAGCACAGCTGCACTGCTACTGCTACTGGCACTGTGGGAGCGGGCATGTGAGGTAGCTCGTTGACATTGACCTGCACCAGGTGGGGTAGCTGGCCTATGTCCACGTGGCCTATGCCTCACTCCTACCAGATGTTCCAGCACAGACCACTCATGCTCGTGGATTGCCATGCCACAGTCAAGGATTCCAACCATGTCACCCAATCGCCTGTCCAGAACGTCAGGAATCTGCTGTTGAGCATTTGCCAATGCCTGGATGTTGTCATTTAAAGAATGGATAGCAGGCATCTGATGCCTCTGCCCTTCTCTGTTCTGCCATTCAGCACATGCCTGTGCCGCCATTACAGTCTGAAACATGCATCTGGTGACTCCAGCTGCTGCGCTCTGTCCTGCAGGTGCATGTCTGCCAGAGGTCCTCCTATGAGCAGCACTGGCCACATGCCTGTGTGGCACATCTGCAGTCATTACACTGACACCATGGTGTGAAGACACACTTTCTGTAGCCACCACACGTTCCTGTTCCAAACTAACACACGCTGACTGTCCTTCCTTTATGGCCACTGGTGATGGGGTATGTGTTGGCATGAGAACTGTGTGCGGGGAAGAGAGGAACATAGCTGGGATGGCAACCATTGGCACAGATTCAGCCCCTGACATCCCTGCCTGTACCTCATGCATATGTTCATCACTGCTAGAGTCTGTGGGGACACTAACATCAGATGGACCGCAGGAGGGTAACGCACCTACATCACCTGTGAATGCAAAGAAAGACTCTACATTACAATAGACACACAGACAGACAGAGACACAGACACACAGACAGACAGAGACACAGACACACAGACAGAGACACAGACAGAGACACAGACACACAGACAGACCATGCATGTGATTTGACAGACAGCATGCAGCATGCATGTGATACAGCAGACGGCATGCAACTCAGACATTAATAGTGGTAGTTAGCATACATCCCTGGGTTGCACACAACAGCAAGCAGGTGTCATATCAGAAGCCATGCAGTTCACACAATCATGGTAGTATGCATGCATCCCTGTGATACACCATGTGGACCAGCACAGGTTAACAGTACACATGGCTGATGTGACCTTGACATTAACATGTAGTATGACATGTAATCTGCTGATGTGTGCATTGACATGCATACATGTCTGACACAATGGTGTCCTGACACATATGCAGCGGTGTAATGGGTATCACATTGCAGTGTTATCTGTATGCCCTACAGATAGAATGTACTGTTAGCAGATGTGCATGAGCATTGAAGGGTAGTATCAGGCATCTACATTGCTGTACAGTGTGAAGTACAGACACTGTGCCATTGCATGGCATCATGAGGCGTCTATATTGCTATACAGTGTGGAATACACACACAGTGCATACACATTACATAACTACTGTGGATTGTGACCCACGTCGCTGAGGTGTATACACACTAAACCATGCTGTGTCATGTGACAGGTCACTGGAAGACCTACGGATGACACCCCTGCATAACTACTAAAATGTCTTAGCTGTCTAGCAACCGTGTCCACACATGGAAGACTTGTCAATACACCATGTCCCAAATGACATTTATGTACCACACACACAAGGTGCACGGCTGACAGTGATGTCCAACAGCAGCAAGGGAAATGTACGGTATCTGTGGCCTAATGTGGTGTCTATGTCTGTGGAAGCTGTACAGGTGACTACTATCATGCTATGACACAGTCATGATATTCAACCCATCTTATATGGTCGAATTAAGTGACACCTCCACAAGCTGTCACAGGCTTTTAGGATGTCCAGTGTTCCACATCAACTATATAACCATTCAACAAAGGCTATAGTTGGACCATGTGTGGACAATGTGCAACAGGGTGTATACACATCACATCTACTGTGTGTTGCTACATGTCTCTGGCCATTCTCCATGGCCATGTGTGAACATGTGTTGGCCAAATGTTTGTGATGGCCATCTATCTCACATGTCTGTGTTGTCCCATATGACATACACCCATAGATGTCAGATACGTCACTGTCCACAGGGTTATGCAGACAAACGGTTGTATGTTTGGTATGTGGAGTATGTATTATGGGATAGTGCGACAATATTGCAGCCGGAACACTACATGTCTGGGACATGTCAGATGGCACATCACAATGTGTGCACCCATTGCAGGGGCATATTCCACAATGGTGAATCCTGTGGGCTGCCCATATCCCAGCTCACTGTGTGGTACTGTTTGTGTAACACACATGTGTTGTTCCAATGTGTAGTACATATTCCTACATTGAACAACACCTCCACCGTTGTATGCACAGCTGTCCACACATCTAGCAATGGCAGATACTGTGGTTTCATGTCGGTGTTTCATTTAGTTTGTATATATTGCACATGGGTAGCCAGTGTGATTGATGACAGATGCGACCTGTATATCATGACTGGACCATACATTATGTGTACATGTGTTAACTGGCCACATGGCGAATAGATCTATGCATTAACATGCCTGATACTGATAACTGTCTCACTTGCAATGGACTGATGTCTGTGCGGCACACCAGAGGTGCCTGTAGAGGGGTGACACGGCAGTTTGAACATTATCCATGACTGTATGACAGCTACAGGGTGCACTGTGCATGTTAACACATTCGCCTATACAATAGCATCTAGTATGCACATGTGTGCATACACAGGGTAGCATACTATAGTATGCGGCATGTGTGTAAACATACCTTGCATATGATGTTACATTACATATTGTACAGTGACACATGCAACTAAATGGGATATAATAGTTATATATGCAGTAATGACTTACCAGGCAACTCCAGGCTCGGTGGTTGGGAGACACCCACTTCCACGATGGTAGCTAGTGTTTGTGGATGCTGTTCTGAGGGTGTCCCCAGGCTGGCCAGTAGCTCCTCAGTAGGTGTGAGTGGGGGCTGGGTTGGTCACCCACCACCTGTTCTATCTTGTTCCCTGGTGATTGCATTGGCACGCTGTTTTGCATGTTGTATCAGGTCCGTGCAGTGTCAGCGCAACTGCTGGTAGGTGCGGTTATGGCCACCCACATCATTAACCCTCTTGCAAAGCTCCTGCCACAGGTCATCATGCTGCTGGGCATGCTGTGGCACATGGCTGAACAACACCTCATAGTTATCATGGAGGTACGGTATGAGGGCATCATCCTCCAGGCGGCTATACGCTGGCAGGTGTGAACGAGGCATTATCTGGAAGACATAATGATGGAGACAGGTCACAGTATCACAGAGCTGTACAGACATACAGCTGCACATACATTTGTATTAAATCTAGTACATATGAACAGTTATCTTTGCAAATCGTCATGACACTGGCATGACTGACATGTTTGTGTCACACACATGTAACACCCGTTGTACATTGGATATCATCACCATATATGTGTGTCACCTCAATACATTGCTCATACTCCATGTGAATGCTGTATTGATGTGGGCATGTCTGTTTGCCTGTACTGGTGTTCTTACCTATCAGCACATGCCTGGATGTGTCCACAGTAATGCTGTTGACCTTGATGCTGTGCATATGTCACATATCAACACATACACTGCCTTAACGGACATGAGCAGTGACAATGCAGACATGCTCACTGAAACCTTTACATGCATGTGTTTTGCCATATACATCTACACGGCACTGTACAGCAGTTCAACATCCTGCCACGTATCGCCTGTGTTGCACATGTGATACACATGTGACAATGGCTAGCCGGACGTTATTTGCAGGGATGGTTATCAACTATAGTATGTACGGGCAAGGTTTTCTAGCTGTATCTGACAGCCATTTTGCCACCGCCAGGTGCATCAGTGCCACATTACTGATCCAGATAGTTAATGATACATGTACCATGCGGTCATCGCACCATGTATGACAGAGATGACATGTGCAGCTTTGACGGACAGGATTGCATGGTATGGCAGAAGTATGTAACATGTATGGCACAGGGATCTGTCCAGCATGGGGCGATCCTTGTAGTAGGAAGGTGGCTGTCCATGACATATGTATTTCAGATCAGGATATGTAAGTGTAGCATGTCCAACATCACAGTGGTGCACATGTCTTTATGCAAGGTAGCCAGAATTCTGCATTGTGGAGGTGAGGATTGTGAAGGCTGGTGTCACCCATCCACGCATGGCCAATACCCCTTAAAGGTGATATGTGATCTGATATTGGTCACCCAAGTGCTGAGTATGCCTTTAAAAATGATCTCCATGCTCATGGATGGCACCCTGTCATGACATGGGTGCCTCATATGACTACCTAATAGGCCTGGAGACGTCACCAGCTCAGGGAGGTGAACTGCACAGCACCATCCCTTACACACAGTGTCCATAATGTTGACTGCTACCTAGGTGGTAGTTAATGGGTACAGGGTTATTCACCTAGCAGTGACAGTGCTATTAGCAGCTGTCAGATTGTGCACATATGTCACGCACCTCACCCACAAAGCCCATTCTGTATGTTGTCCACAACACTGACACAGCTATTGCTCCTAGGTCATGGCCATTCACATCCTTACATACGCAGATGCCTCCCATTTGTCTGTGTGGTATGGGCTACAATGAGTGGGGAGTACAAAACATTAACCCTGTTTTACTGTAGCTGCCACTGGTGTGATATGCACATGTCACTCAGACACCTTTTGTAGTGTTGCTTCTGTCAACAGGCCACTGGTACAACACTCCTGTGACATACAAAGGTACATCTAGTATACTCAGTGTAGCTGGAACACAGTATGGGTGATGATGTCCTATGACCTGTCACAGGTATGCTATGCAGTGTGAAATCATCCATACTGTCATCTACATCTGTACTGCTAACATCTACGTTGATAAAGGTTCATAGACTTGCAGACCATACTCAGCAGGGTAATAGTGCAGTGCCTCCAATTATGACTGGCATTTCCACTTGTGGGTTGCAGTGGGTTTATATTATCTAACACCCTATCTGTATTGCATAGTCATGCTCAGCACTTGTTCAGAACATGTAAGCACTTCATGAGCTACTAATTACTATAGCACCCATTCCAACTTATTTCCTACAACTACACTGTCTGTCCTTACATTTCCAGCTTGCTTACAGTACAACAGCTGTTGTACACACGTACCTCACTTATCTTGTGAGACATGGTTGAATATACAGGCATGTCCAATTATCACTTACCAGTGTTATTGCCTGTCTATATGATGAATATGGCAAACATGAGGCAATAGAGCAATTGTCTCATGTACACAGTCAATGCTCACCTCCCAACATACGACACTACAGCCTGTGGGAGATGCACATATGTAGCCATGCTGGGGGTAATGCTCTCTCCAACCCAGACTGAATCTGCCATTCATGTAGGGACGTTAAACATTTGCAACACACCCCACTCATCACATAGTCTCACTAGATCTCCACCACCACAGGCCACACATAGTATGACTACGACATTTGCAGAACCTCTTCATACTCTCTGTGTAGGCAACAGAGGCAGCCCCCATCACCAAACACAACACCAATTACTTATAGCCCACAGACTCATGTGTGCCTATCAACTACAGCCAATAGGGTGTTACAATATACCCAACACACCAGTCATAGGTGACTCGGTAGGCAGTCACACTGATGTCCCACTCAGCAGGCTACACAAGGCGATAGTCGCTTACATCTGGCTGTTGGGTAACAGGATCCACAACATAACCTATGCACCCATGCCACACCTCACCAGGTACAATTTGACTGTCATTCTCCATGTTAGTGTGACTGCCCTGAGATGTACCTTTCTGGGCTACATGTACAGGGACATGCAATAGCTCTCCGGTCTTATAGCCCAGAAGGTATCGCCCAAGCCCAGAGAAGCATTCTGCATTCATCCAGACTGATACCACTGTACAACGACTGAATATTTCACTTCAACAGTTACCTATGCTTCTGCTGTCATTCCACAGGCATCCAGTATCTGTCTACTTTGAATGACATGGTCAACAAAACATGATGCTTTGGCACAGATGACCTGCACCTGTCGGCCTTGGGATTACAGATAACATGTAAGGCTGTTGCTGCTCCTATACTGCCTGTCTTGGACAGTTCCCAATAACATATTCACCACCAGAACAGGAACAGGCAAGCAAAACCTGGGGTAATGTTACTCAATGCTTGACATCTTCATCTCTAACGCACTCAGGCGAGGCACTCCTTATAATGGACCACTTCTATATCTCTGCAGTGCCTGGGATCTGCCTCTAGGCTCCAGAGAGCACACCTGCACTGACAGGTTATAAGCACACCACACCTTTCAGTCATGTAACCAGGACCGGAACACCCACGGCGGAGGTGTGTCCATATTTCACAAGGATGTACACACCTCCAGGCTGGTTACTTAGCACAATGCATCAGAGGTGCTCCACGTGCAACTAACTGTGGCCAGAACTGCTATACACATTGTAACTTGCTACGGATTCTACACCATACTCCATGGTTACCGGCCCTCATTTCTTGGTGTACTGGACAGTAGGGTTCAGACAGGAACTACAGATGTGAGACTGACACTACCCCACACTTAACTGGGATACCTACTCATGTACCGACACATTAGGCCAACGCTTTCTGGGATTCATAACCTCCACTCGGCTGGATCAACCCATACACACCACCACCAAGGCCAACAATATCCTAGACATGGACATTACCAACATGTGACTGGTGTTCCACACCTGGGGTTATCCCCTCATTGGTAGTTTCCAAACGTATGCTAACTACCCTTGTTATCCACATCCCGGCACCACACCCTTCATGGAATACACAGTACAAGATTTCTACAAGGCCTACTTCAGACATCTTATGACAGCAGTAGTAAACATCATGACACCCGTGCAGATGGACAATGTACTTACATACGCTGAAACATACACCAGTGCACTTCATTAGCACTTACACGACTGCATGGATCATGCTATCCCAAACAAAGCCATGATGGTACCCACCAGATAACGGACACCACTCTGGGGGTCCAGTACCCTGGACATAATGTACAACAAAAGGTGGAGGCTGTTGCAAAGTGGAGTACAATCCCATGGGTGGGGTAGCTCACTGGTCAGCCTCAGTAGGAATCCGGGATCCCTTATCACATCCTCCAAAGCTAGCTACGTAAACATTACTGCAACACATTCCACTACCACAAAGCATTATGGAGGTATGTCAGTACTCGATGGCAATACCCACATCTGCTCTGACATACGACGATTAGGCAGGAACATTACAGAACTGACTGATATTGGCAACATCCTGGCAGATTGGTTAAATGCTAACTTTACACCCTCTCACTCCCTACAGGGCCAAAATCAATACAGGAACAATGCAGAGTCCCTGCAGTCACAACTACACAGTTCCAACCTGCACTCTCTAAGGCCTGGAACACAGACTCCATGTGACCGTCCAGCATCCCAGGCTGCAATTTACACAAACCTCAGAACTACATGGCTCCCCACTTGGCCACCAGATTCACTAATAGCCTTGTATCAGACATTGTGGCCCCTGAATGGTGCACAGCAGCAGTTATCACACTCCACACAGGTGGTGCCACAATGAACCAGAGGGACTATTGCCCTATACACCTGACTGGACTGTTCTGCAAGGCTATGGGACACATCATCATGGAAGTCATTCACAGAGACATTGGTGGGCTCCAGACCCTTGATGCCACCCAGGTTGGATTTGTTAGGGCCAGACCATGGCTCCTATGCCTGGTGGACTCCTTTGATACAGTTACCAGGGTAGTTGATGATGGTAAGGGGGTCCACACAGCCTACATTGTTCTCTCATTGGCTTTCAGCACCGTTCTCCATTCTGGTATTGACAACATACACATCCACCTGCACATCGACCCCTATGTCTCAAGATGTTATGCAAAGTGGCTCACGGACAGGACCCACACAATGAGGGTAGCATACCGTAGTACCTACTGTAATTCAGTTACACTTGGCTTAACACAGTCCTCGGTCATAGGGCCCCTCATGTTCGGTATATGCTTCCCTGAGGTACAGGCTAGCACAGAGGGACTTTCCCTGAATCGGTTTCCAGATGACTGCAAACAAGGAGCCATGATTGATCCACCAGCTGATACAGACACCTTCCATAAGGGTGTCACTGTGATGGATACCTGGTATCGATAACATGGCCTCAAGCTGCATGACACAAGGTGCATGGACATCCCCTTTGGATTACACCAATCACCCACTGACTATCACATAGGTGGTAGTCCCCTACATACATGTGACATTATACGGGATCTTAGTACACACGTATATAGCACCCACTCCTTTGATAACCATATGGCCAATGTGGTGTGAATATCCTTCTACGTGGCCACCCTTATCTGTAATGGGTTTGTAGCTGGAACAAAGGCACCCATTGTACCTCTATACTCCTGACGTATGACACACATTCAAGGATACAACACCCCTTTTGGAGTGTACCTTACAGAACAGCAATGGCTTTACATACCACAACATTAACACACCATGAGGATTATTGACCTCCGAAGGATGACGTATGCGGCACAACTACAGACACCACAACTGTACACATTTGCATACTGCATACACAGGGGCAACCTCTGCTGAACATACAGGGCCCATGTCCACAACAATATTGATGGATATACTCCACATAAGCAACATAAGCAAAAGCCACTGAGAGCAACATGCTCATGGATATGTACACAAACGCAACGATGAGTGCGACATGCTTGAGGGATACATTCCTGAACCAGACACTCACCATGCTTTGGAACATGATTCCTATGTACATCAAGCAGGGACACTCACTAGCACTCTTCATGAGATACCTCGATGGGTGGATGGGAGACACACATGTTCGCCAGGGATCACTGCAGTGGCTGTACTGTACACAGGTGCAGGTAACACATGGCTCTTCTGTTCACAGACACAGGACACTACCCTAGGGAGGTGCCGCTGGTGAAAACACTGTAGTTGGGCTTACAAATGGACTTGGCCAGACAGCATGGTACCTAACTATGAACTGCAAAGCTATTACATGTCCTTTCTGCATGGATAATTGAGTAGCTCTTCCATTTCAATTAGCTATCATGCTGTTACAGTGTCTCATGACTACAAGCCAGATGTATCCTGTTATTGTGTATTGTACATGCCAATAGACATACCTTTTGTTTGCATGATATAACAGTTATGCTGTGTAAAATATCTGACATATCTACCTACAATACTGTACATTACACATATTTTAAACATTATCCCATAATGCAAAGCATACTTGCACAGCAGGACCACCTTAGGTATGTTATTCTCGTTATATGGCCATACACATGCCTACTGTGACAGTATATCAACATATACTATCCCCTGCTATGGCACGTACTTGTTGGACAAACCCTACCACTGACGGTGGGTGGTGTGGAATTGCTGTGTTTAAAGCCCTCATGTAGCATCCCTTGCGGTGTATGAGATGTTTACCTTGTGGCCCACAGCAGGACACACAATTTCTACAAGCATTACTATGCTCAACAAGACATCACTACATAATACCTTTTCCCACTTTATGCATTGCGTACACTTTAATTAATACAAAACAGGCTCTACATACACTAACATACTGAGTGTTCTACATACCTTGTTAGTGTTCCGAGTCTTCGTAAATATCTCTCTTACACCTTTACTGTTTAAACGGTTCTATGGTATGAGCATATGGTTTGAATGTATGGCAAGGCATTCTTATATACATCGATACCTGTAACATGTGGTATCCTGCCGCCAATTGGTGTTCCTGAGTAAATTATTGCATGCACATCAGCTGAGCAGCTACTCCATTCACCAATTACATGGCAACAGTGGGGTATAATTGAATTCTCCACTTGGGTGTTGCCCTTTTGCCCTACCTTTGGGGAGACGGCCTGTATGTGTTTTGTTGTGAGGAATTGCAACTGCTATTTGGAGAGACACGGATATTTTGAATTCATGTCCCCCGTGGATTGTGTGTGATGGCTAGAGTATGTAGTTCTACATGTGAGTGTACCTGTCATCTCAACCGTCTGATAAGGGACTATTGCAAACAAAACCTGTAACATCACCGTCTGTTCCATTATACAACAGCTACGATTTCACATGTCGCCATTACAAATGTGTCTCTCACAAGGTATGTTAACGCTTCTGCAGATGTAATTGAGTGAGTGAATGCTTGTGATGTTATTACAGTCTGTATTGCAATTGTTTCAGGTGTGGGGGAGATGTAGGTGGGTGTACATAGCATATGGAGGTTTGTGGGGACTGCATTTCTACATATTCCATATATGTGTGTGGGCTCCTTCCCTAATTGAAGACCTATCATTTAGTAGACTAAAACTATGTTTTTTGCGGGCTTATACATTGAGCCATTGTTAATTGGTTTCTATATAGCATGCAGATGAGGTTGATACTTCAATACCTCCGGAAATACATCGATATGTAAGGGAATGTTACTAAATGACTGCTGTCTCATGTATTTCTGTCACAGATATTTGCACTCATTGCAGTTGTGTTGGTGACTGAACCTCTTTGGCATGGGTTGCCACCTTTTCAAATGGCCATAGTGGGACATTTGCAGGACACACATCGGTGTTTACAGGCTGACACATACCCATGGTCAGTACACAGGATATAGCGTACTTTTATCCTAAATACATACTTATTCTTGTAGCACTTTAGCTACTTACCATGTTTCATGTAACATTTACGTATTTTAGATACAGGAATAACTATTTAATGCAACTATTACATAATATATGGGACATAATTATGTCCTGCAATCTCGGACATTTGCCCTTTTTAATATTTGTTGTCAGGGCACAACTGCCCAGGGAGGGGCTGTCCCTCTTAAAGTGGGACAGGTGGTAACCGTATGCCTATGGCCAACTATGACCCCACCTACTGTAATGATCTACCTCCGAGTTAGCACTAACAGACACACGATGCAAACACACACACACACACACACACACACACACACACACACACACACACACACACACATTACAGTCCCACAGAAATGCACACGGCACCCTCAACACACACTTACACAGACTACAGCAATCACAAACACAGTTGAACACAGTACCTACTTGGACCGCAGCACTGGCAGCGATAACTAAATGTCCCTTAACATCATGATAATATTACTCGTGGTTCTAGTGTTCCGGTACTATGGTCTTTCGGTCTTTAAGCCTCACGATTACGCGTGTCGGTATGTGAAACATTTGATAGTTGGCAGTATCCTATTTTGTACCTCCATGGTTGTGTACATGTCATTGACCTATCTATTTATTTGCAGATATAGGTGAATCCGTATATATCGACATATATCTATCACCCTTTCTATCTCTATTTTATATATATATATATATATATATATATATATATATATATATATATATATATATATATAAAGAGAGAGAGAGGGAGAACACACCTTTCGTTGTGTACATGGTGGTGTATACTGTTTCCTGGACTCTGCACATTTGTGTTTTAACCTGTCACAATACACACCTGCCGTTGGTACATCTCGAGTAGCTTAGTGTTAGGTGATTGTGTACATGATTGCGTGTTCTACTCCTGGCAGTGGTCGTTTTACCCTTCAGAGCAGGCACTATTAGTACAGGGGTGAATAATGCTAGTTTCACCTGTTCTGGACATCGTTGACTGTGATCTGCGCGATATTCAGCAAAGCTTAGCCCTGTTTTGCGCATATCCGTATAGTTTTGTTTAAACAATGCTTACCAGCACTTGCCAATGCATAAACCCGCTAACATGTGCTAAACCTGATCTGATGACCTGCATCCAACATCCATTATTCGTGCCTTCGGGATTACGTAACATCTCTTGCAGGATGTGGAACCGGGAACATGCACGGCAGTCAGTGCATTTACCACTTGGCCGTCTGGGATTTGTACACGTGTTATGGTGTTTTGTATGTGGACTGTACTATGGCTGTTACTCCATTCTGCAATCACATATGTAACTCAGTTAGTTTACATATGGATGAGACCTATTAATGGTATTTCCAAGTGATGTTTAATGGATGTACTCCAGCATTGGGAATGTATGTCACAGTGAGCCACACACTATAATGTGCTACACCTTCACACAACCATAGGTGGAGCAAGCTGGGGTGACAGATACCTGTCATGGGTACTCCCCATGCTTTGTCACTACATCCCTGATTACATTATATGGAGCCCCTCATTAACACACCAGGGAATCCATGCAGAGTGTGTGGGGAACAGTGATTACACACATGGATCCCACAATTGGCTCTGCTCCACTGAGGGACTGTTGGTTAATCGATGTGGTGGTGAAAGCAGACACTGTTTGCCTCGGTTGATGAATGGCCTCTGACAATTGGGCATGTAACTACCGATGTACCTAGGAACCTATACATACAGTATCAACATATGCTGTTAGGTGCGTGTACTGTTCAGGTGTTGACGTTCCTTGTTCCAATAGCTGTTGTATGTGCAATGGTTGAGGGCTGCCTATGTAGGATTCACACAGTAGGCCACCTATACATTACAATTTACAGGTGGTCATGTGTGTGTGTGTGTGCTATCCAGTTTACTGTGTGTGCAGGTGGAGAGGTGTGCCAGTCCATAGGGGCCTACACTGTCAGTGTATGTGCTATATGTTCCCTCTTTGCCAAGGCATGGGCATATTGGGCATGCCTCCATCTGCCTACTGGGGCTGGAACAGGGTGTTCGTGGTCTGAATCCCTCTGTGCCTGTGATGGCCTTGGCAATTGCGGTGGGCTGTGAGGGCCTTCACCATTATGTCCCTGCTGCAGCTGTTTCCGCAGGATCATATTATGTAGCATGGCACATACTATGAAGATGTGGGCACACGTGCCTGGAGAGTACTGCAAGGCACCACCAGTTATGTCCAAGCAATGGAACCATGATTTCAGCATCCCAAACACACGCTCTATGATGATTCTGGTTTGTGCGTGTGCCTCATTATGGCGTTCTTGCATGGGTGTGTGTGCATTTCTGATGGGAGTCATCATCCATGGCTCCAGTGCATAGCCAGCATCCCCCACAAGGTGGCCATGTGGGATGTCACCCCTGAAAAATACCTGCTACAACTGTGAGGCATGCCAGATGTGGGAGTCATGGTAGCTTCCAGGGCTGCCAGCACACACATTCATGATAATGCCCTGGGCATTGCACATGACCTGGCAGTTGATGGAGTGGTATCCCTTGCGGTTTATGTAGTGCCTACCATGCTCACTGGGTGGTGACTTGATATGTATGTGCATGCAGTCTATCACACCCAGTACCTCTGGCTAGTGTGCCACATGGTGGAAGAGACGCATATTGCTGGCCAACTCCTCCTGAGTTTAGGGGAGGTATATATGCTCATTGGCATGTGGTAACATGGCATCCAGGAACTGGTGTAGTACCCTGGATGCTGATGCCTGTGAGATCCCCATTATATCTCCAGTTGGCCTTTGAAAGGTACATCTGTCTAGTATTCTCAAGCTTACACATACCTTCATGTCCACTGGGATGGGTTCCCCTCTGTTGTTGCTGGATCTCAGGCGTGGCTGGCACAGTTCAACTATTTGCTGTAAGATGTCCCTGTCCACCCTGTAATGCTCTACTATCTCCAGATCATGTAGCCGCTGGTAGTTTACCCTTGGTCTGAACACTTTCCTCCTCCTCTGGGGCCTGTGGTGGTTGTCAGCATCATCCTCCACAACACCTTCAGTCTCTAACACATGGTGATGAATCACAGCTATGGCAGCTCCCAACATGTACATTGTAAAAGTTCCCCATCTGTTTACACTGATGGTGCAGTGTTTGGGAATACACAGGTGTGTGTGAGGTGCCTTCACACTTTATACTATTGTGCTGTGAACACTGATGATGTCATAGGGTGTGTATGTACAATCAGAGCTACAGGGTATCTTATGTGTTTTACCACAGGTACTGCTATTGTGGTGCCTTTGGTGTTGAATTACATTTAGTTGCCGTGGATTACCTCTTGCCCTTCCCTTAACATTTCTTAACATTTCCCCACCCATTTTCTGGCATGCATCCAGCAGCCTGCTTTCTTTTGTACTTTCCAAAACCTGGCTTATCTTGCGAAATGTGTTCTATGGCTGATCTACTGCAGGTTTGCTTTGCTCTGCTATGACAGTTCTCTTTTCTTTGCAATCCGACACCTCCCCTATCCTGTTCTGCAGCAGACTTGTTAGCTGCCGTCGATTGCCCACCGTGAGTTAATAGGTGTTAATTGATCAGTTGTACTCCAATTACCCTACTGCAGCATTTCCTTATTTTCTTCCCCTAACCTTCCTGTTTGAGCTATGGTGCGTGGAGTGTGCGTCCACTTACCGGGTTTCAGGCACATTTTCATCCATGTACACATGCGCTTTCAGGCACCATATGCCCTCTCAGCTAAACAATGCTATACCTACATCCCCACCCCTATCCTGCAGCTTTGCTTAGCAACGGGCAGCCCGGATTTGCATTGCTCCAATGTGCTTACAGCTACGGTGGCACACCATACTGCTGATGTCATCTATACCTCCAAACCACTCCTCGGTGTTGTAGCACTGTGCCGTATGGTGCATCCTTAGTCTGGTGGGACGTTTGCGATTCACTACTACAAAGGCCCCAAAAGTTCCTCACTAAAAGGATAAAGGGTCTCAAAAATATGTCTTATGCTGCCCGACTGAAGGAACTCCAGCTCTATTCGGTCGCTTACCGACTGCTCAGAGGTGACCTGTGCCTGACATACAAGGCCATGTCCAACCCGGAATTAATGAACATGCTTCACCTCAAAAAATCTAAATCCATCAGAACTACAAGGGCAAGAGACTTAAACCTCGACACGGCTATTAATAGGACATGCTGGAGGGACAGATTCATCACCCAGAGACTCCCTATGCTGTGGAACACAATCCCGGTTCATGTGAGGCAGAACACCTCGCTGGCCTTGTTCAAGAGAAATCTTGACCAATGGATGGGAGATCGCAGGTATACCCCAGGGAAAACTTCAGTGTCACTGCTTGACAGAGGCACAGCAAAATAATGGGCATAGTATCCTTCAAACTAAAGGGATGATGAAAGCCACAAAACTCTGGGCTAGGCTTATAAATGCCCTAGGGCAGATAGCCTAGTATGAACCTATGAACCTATGAATCTATTACTTGCCTCATTTGCATAGCATCGACTACTAATTCATAGTTACCGTGCTGAACACTGTCACAGACCCTTAGCAACCCTTGCAGCTTGGTTGTGGTGTACCATGCATACCATTGAGTATTATGGTGAAATCATGATTTATATTACATTGCTATTTTATGACATTTGTATATATTTTCCTTGTGTTCCCATTTGCGCACACATGCCTTGCGGTTGTACTTTACGTTACTGTGGATATGACATTAAATGTTGTTTTTTAGGTGTTGTGCATCTTTTCTTATGCCATTGGCTATATATTTAGCCATTGGCATATGTTAACTTTGTAATACATGAGTCTGGTCCGCTTTCATAGCTCCGATGTTCTGTTTGGCAAAATGTAAACCGTTTTTTTTGCTTTACATTTCTGTGGGCTTATGCTATGCCTGCACCACTTAATGAATCGCTATGTACCTTCATTTGCATGGTGCAGTACTGCGCATGGGGTGATTAGCATACCTGAGCTGAGGGCTGCACAGATCTGGCATATGCTGGTAGTGCACGTGGAATTGGATCGTACCGGAATCGGTCGGTGGCCATATTTGGCATTATACCGCCTACACTATGCCTGCATCTGACACAAGCTTCGTGAATCCCGGGGAGTGTGTTTGCACATCTATCAACTTACAAGAATATGTAAGCTAACAAAGTGACTGTTAAGAAAGTTTTACAACTCAAAGTGCCCCAAAATTACCAAGGTAACGCTTTACAGCATTCTTGGAAAAAGAACAACACCAACTGGATAATCCAAATGTGAAACCAAGGAATGATGTAAAACAAAGCTTTATTCCAAAATTTTAGACAAACTGTACCACACAAACAGGAAAAACCAGAAATAAACTGCTAAAATTCAAAAACATGGAGTTGAGCGCTTTCATCCTCCACTAGGGACTTCTTAAGAACTATTCAGTCATTCCCAGCATTGCATTTAAAGAAACATACCCAACACAACACCAAAAATTACAATTTCCTAAAAACAACCATAAAAAATATTTAAAATTTAAAATTTTGAATCACACAACTAACTCCCTAAAAAGTATATATATATATATATATATATATATATATATATATATATATATATATATATAAAATAAATAAAATACAAAACAGTGTGTTTAAAAACCATAAATACTTTTCATTTTCAAATAACAACTAATATTAACCGTTTCATTAATGCCCGGGTAACTAGTAACATCCAGCATTAATTGCCACTTCATTTCACAAACCGCAAGAACCTCCCTAGGCATATTGCCCTGTTCATTAGTTTTTAATTGCTGCAAAATCAAAAACTTAAATGCATGATTAGGAAACTCGACTATGTGTCTGCTAAGGGCATTAGAATCTTTTTGATGTTATATCTCTAATGTATGCTCATAGATCCTTGCCCTTAGCTTCCTACATGTTTTCCCCACATAAAACACTGCACATGAGGTACACTTCACCAAGTAAACAACATTATCACTTTGACAATTATAAGACCCCCCAATGTGCAAAGTCTTACCATTCAAAATAAATTTATCAGTGGTGGTAATGACCAAGGGATGTTGCGGACACATACCACATCTCCAATTCCCAGCCTTTTTAAACGTATATATATTCTTCCTACCCTTCCCAACTTGTTCTTTAATGTTTTTCAAGCATCTATCCCTTCTAAAGGTAAATTTTGGTTTTATTACTGTTATATGTAGTTTGTGTTCTGCTGTTATGTTATATTATGTTACTTGTGCATGAGCTTGGAGGAACATAATTTTGTTCAGCTGTACTTGGTATGGTTGAATGACATTAATGTTTGCTTTGCTTTGTTTTGTTGTATTAAGCATGTAAGCAGGCCTCAACTCACTACTTCGCCATGTAATTCTTCACTGACACCATCCATCCAATTAATTGGAGGCCACAACTATTATTTGCTAGATTGCTAATAAAAACAATTTCAGCTTTTGTTAAAACATTTTGCATCTCATCCCTAGACCCCAGGTCACACTTAGGCCTTTGTGCCTTTGTTTCACCCCTTAAGTGACCCTTAATACCATAGACAGCCCTACTTGAAAGTATTAATTTAAACCTATTCTGTCATTTAAATTTAACTTGATACTTTCAAGTACATATTTTACCCTCTAGCCTGTTTGTAACATAATCTCCAGGCCGTTCAGAACTAAAAACTGATTTGAATTACAAGATTACTCAAACTAAAACCATTACATCACATACTAACTTACAAAATCTGCTTACATGCCCTTAAATTAAAATGACTTTAAACTTCAACAATAACATAACTAGCCTTTTCTCTGATACAAAACATCGAAGGATCCCCACCTGGACTCTCATACAAAATCAAAAAGTCCCCTACCTTGTTCAGATAGATCACCCACATTGTTCAAAATGTGAAAGCTGCCAAGGTAGAGATCCAAAAGCTGCCAAGGTAGAGATTGAATAGAATGATCTGCTTTGTTCCCAGCCTTTTCAATCCCCTCCAAGAACAGATCAATCCACCTTAACCCTTGTGACCTATCCTGTCACTACCTGTCCCCCCCCCACCAAAACCTAAGTCCGAGTTGATCTGCCTCAGACAAATGACAGCTTGTTGAGATTGGCTTGCCAGCCGTTGTTGTTTCAGGAAGAAGCTGCACCACATTATTTTGGCTGACTGTACTATTATGTCCCTTCAGACTAGAGTCTGATGACTGAATGGAGCTGGTCCTTTCAACCAAGGGAATAAAGCCTGTTCTTTGTGACACAGCTAAATTCTAGTGGGGGAAAAAAACGTAATTCCTGGAAATAGAGTCTAGCCCCTTTGGTGTACAGGGGTAGGAATGAACCTCTTTTATGAATGAGCTGCACTACATTCTTTCGGCTGGGTATACGTTCTGGCCTCTTCAACACAGATTGCCATACCTGAAGGACCCAAGTCCTTTCAGCCAAGGGAATCTAGTCTGCTCTACATGAAAATGCTAGACTGTAGTGGAGGAAAGGACTGTCTTTCTGGGAATAAATTCTATCTCCTCTGGTGTACAGTAGCAGGAATGACCATTATTTTTGAAAATAGATGCACTAAATTAATTTGGCTGAGCATAATTTTAGGTCCCTTCAATACAGATTATCAGTGATGAAGGACTGTGGTCCTTTCAGCCAAGGGAATATAGTCTTGTGTATGTGAAAATCCTAAATTCTGGTGGAGGAAAGGACCATCTTAATGAGAATAGATTCTAACCCCTTTAGTGTAGACTAGCAGGAATTACTGTTTTTATTGAGTCCACTAGCCTGTTCTCTATTACACTGCTAAATTCTAGTGTGGAAAAGGACCTTTTTGTTGCAATAAATTCTGTCACTTCTGGTGTCCACAGCCAGGACGGAACATTTTTTTTAGGAAAAAGCTGCACTACATTATTTTGGTTGAGCAAAATTTCAGTTCCTTTCAACATAGATTGCCATGGATGAAGGACCCAGGTCCTTTCAGCCAGGGGAATCTAGCCTGCACTATGTGAAAATGTTAAATTGTAGTGGAGAAAAAGACCATCTTTCTGGGAATAGATTCTTACCCCTTTAGTGTATGGTGGCAGGAATTACCCTTTTTATTGAGTCCTCTAGCCTGTTCTCTATGACATGACTACATTCTAGTGGGGAAAAGGACCTTTTTTATTGGAATAGATTCTATCATCTCTGGTGTACACAGGCAGGAATGATAATTTTTTGGGAAAAAGCTGTACTACATTCTTTTGGTTGAGCATAATTTCAGGTCCCTTCAACACACATTACCATGGCTGGAGGACCCAGTCCTTTCAGCCAAGGGAATCTAGCCTGATCTATGTGAAATTGTTAAATTCTAGTGGAGGAAAGGACTGTCTTCCTGGGAATAAATTCTATCTCCTCTGGTGTACAGTGCCAGGAATGACCATTCTTTTTTTTAAATAGATGCACTACATTCATTTACCTCAGCATAATTTTAGTTCCCTTCAGCACAGATTGCCAGGGATGAAGGACCCTGGTCCTTCCAGCCAAGAGAATACAGCCTGCTATATGTAAAAATGCTAAACTGTAGTGGAGGAAAGGACCGTCTTTCTGGGAATATATACTAGCCCCTTTAGTGTAGAGTGGCAGATATGACCCTTTTTATTGAGTCTTCTAACCTGTTCTCTATGATACTGTTAAATTCTAGTGGGGAAAAGGACCTTTTTTATAGGAATATATTCTACCATCTCTTGTGTACACAGGGAGGAATTACTTTTATTTTTTAGGAAAGATCTGCACTACATTCTTTTGGTCGAGCATAATTTCAGGTCCCTTCTGCACAGATTGTCAGGGATGAAGGACCCTGGTCCTTTCAGCCAAGGGATTCTAGCCTGCTCTATGTAAAAGTTCTAAAGTTATTTATTTATTCATTTATTTATTTGCAGTTTGTTAACCGGGAAAGTCCATTGGGCCAAAATGAGCCTATTTTCAATGAGGCCCAGGGAGAAAAGCTCCATATACCATTATTACAAAGCTAATATCAACAGTTAAGTACAATACAATTTTCAGAACTATTAAAAACATAGTAATATAGAAGACAGAATAATAACATTTGAGCAAGTTGTTGTAACAAAGCATTGAATGAAATTAAAACATAAGTATTTTGAAATACATAAGTATAATTTGGAGCACTTATGCACTCAAAGTTTCATGAGGTGAGCGGTAGAAAGAACTAGAGCAAGAGAGTAGAACAGTGAAAGGTGAATAGGTTGAGTTATGAGAAAGGAAAAAAGGGAGAGGGAGTGGAAATGAAATGAAGGGAGTCACTAGGGTGAGTTATGAGAAAGGAAAAAGGGAGCAGGAGTGGAAATGAAATGAAGGGAGTCACTAGGGTGAGTTATGAGAAAGGAAAAAGGGAGCAGGAGTGGGAATGAAATGAAGGGAGTCACTAGGGTGAGTTATGAGAAAGGAGGAAAGGGAGAGGGAGTGGAAATGAAATTAAGAGAGTCACTAGGTTGAGTTTTAAGAAAGAAGAAAAAAAAAGGATGGGGGAGCAGAAATGATATAGAGGGAGTCAGGTGGTGTGAGTGCATGAGCATTCCCAGTGATAAAAGAGATGGGAATGGAGCATGGTCTTGAAGGCAGAGTGGTTTTGGGTGATTCGAACTTGGGGGGGGGGACTAAATTCCATAGGTGAACGAGGGAGAAAGACAGGAGAAATTGCCCAGGTGCACGTAAGGGTTTGTACACTTCGAGGAGGTTCTGGTTACTGGACCTGAGTAGTCTGTCATGATGATGCAAGGTGAGTATGGAGGAGAGGAAAAAGCAGTTGGAGGGTTTGAAAATGAGTTTGTGAGCAGTTAACAGTTGAATGGAAGAGAGATAGTGGGGGAGTTCCAGCCAGTTTAAGGAGTGGAGTGCATGACAGTAGTGGGAGGAGGATTTGGTCCTAGTAGCAAACTTAGAGATTTTATTGTAGCAAGATGACAGTTTTGACTTCAGGGAGGAATGAAGGGTGGTGAGGAGAGGGGCTCCATACAAGAAAGAAGGGATGAGGTAGAAAATAGAGAGTAGATGTCTGGATGAAGGAGTGAGATAATGGCTGTGATGATACAGCATTCCGAGCTTTTGGTGTGTTTTCTTAATACTAGTTTGTATATGAATGTCAAACTTTAAATGTTCATCAGTGATGGGAGACTATTTCAATGGGAATCTTATTCTGACTGACTACGGAGAAGGAAATTTTATCGATAGAGGTGTTTTTAGATGGGGTAAAGATCATGATTTTGGTTTTGGATGCATTGAGAGCAAGGTGATTTTTCAGCATGCAACACTCGGTAGAAGAGAAGGCATCTTGTGTTAGTTGCATGAGTCTGGGGAGAGATTGAGCATAGCAAATTATGGTAGGAATGCACTTCTTCTTCTTCTTCTTTCGGCTTTTTCCTGGTTAGGGGTCGCCACAGCGGATCACCTGTCTGCTCATGATATATTTTTTCATATCAATCGATTTGTTATTTATTTTATATTTTTGTTTGACTTATTTTTATGGCATTTATGTTCATGATGTACATAATATTTTAAATTAATGTTATTTGATATACTTATGGTCTGGATACATTATATTAACATATAGTTTTGTGAAGTACGCTATATGCTATCTAATATCAATGTGAATTAATTCATACTAATATATATGTTCAGGCATAAGAGAGATAAGCACATTATAATATGTTATGCCATAATTAATAATTAGAATCATAAGAAAGCACATTCTGTATGTTAATGATTTATTATTTGTGTAGACATATTTTATGAAACACTGAGGAAAAATTCTATATATTGTATATTATATATTTTAATGTGTGTTTTATACATTTTTGGAGTCGAGTGTGACATGGAATGTGGGGAATTGTATTTGTAGGAAGCGTTTTCTTTCTTCATATGAAGTATAGCTTTAAGTACAAATGGTTAATAATTGTTTAATTGGTTTCAAAAATGGCGGTTAATTAAGGTATATGCCATATTGTATAAAATGAAGTAAGTTTTGAAAAGTTCTATAACCTGATGAAGCGCACTTGTTAGGTGCGTGAAAGCGCTTGTTTTATCAAATAAATATATTTGCTGCTTATCGTGGATGCTTCAGTGATTTGTCGAATACACTGAACATATTTTACTTTACTGAAGCCTTGGATGGTCGTGCTGGGTCTGGTGCTGATACTTTGCTTTCTCTTGTTTTTGTTCCTGGCTAACCGTCACACGATGGATACTTTGAATATAGAGCTGGATTATACACCGAAAGTTACTAGTGATGCTACGAATTGGAATGCCATATTCCACCAACGTGAAAATTCCTTGTTGAACTTTAATAATCAAGGTAATACTCTACCAGAGGTGAATACCTACAATGAGAATATGCAAGATTTTATGGAGAGTTAAGGAGCCTGGAGTAATCTTTACAAACTTCACAGGCTCATTTGGCAGAGGAAACACCTGGAGCGTGCCTGCACTTCAAGGTTATTCAGAGGCATGCGTCCTCTGTATGCCGGGCTATGGTGTAGCTCATCCAGAGCTCCTACGAAGATGGCAACAACTAAACCTAGATCTTGGCAATAGATACCTGAGACTACTTATTGATTATTTTCAACCGGTGGAGAACGAACTAATTGACAAAGTTGAAGGTGAGCACAACACTATGGTTGCTAAATATAAAAGTGAACATTGCTTATCTAAACTTAACAATATGTTATCACAAGTGACTTTCTACAGCAATAAGCTGGAACAAGTGAAGCTAAAAAAGTTAAAAAGAGATTGTAATGACTTCCATGTCGGCAATATTTTTATATGGCCGAGATATAATGAGACAACAGTAAACGGAGAATTAAATCAAGCCAATACTAATATAGCGAGTAGTTTAACTACCAGTAGCAATGCCGCTAATCCAGAAAATACTGTGTCTAACAGTGGCTTATCCACCTCAGAAGCGGATATTCTTTCACCTGTCTCTTCCTTACCTTGCAATCAGCAAGGGCTGAAAAATGTAACAACAGGAGCTAGACCGAAAGAAGCTATTCATGCTCTGAATACTGTTCCCAATATGGCATCGATTTTAAACTCCCGCGCCATTACAAACAACGAGCCCGGCGGTCTACCAGCAGGGGAAGGCGGAAGATCTCGGCGACAATTGGGAGAACAGAAAGAAGAAAATTTAAATATTCTGTTTTTAATATTTCATCTCGAATTGACTGAATCTGAATGTTCCGTACTGAATAAGGGCTTATCCTTTATCCTTCTCGAGGCAGTGAACTATCTGACACCCTCATAATGCTTCGGAAGTTTACCAGGAAACTGGCATTGAGACTTTTATTTCATGATGATTGTAATAATGAATATAAGGTTTTATTATCAAAAATACTGCTTTCAAAAGAAAAGCACTTTTACTCCACCGCTACCTAGTTCTATTGAGTGCTTTTACATGCATGTGAATATGACTTCTATGCCTATTATAAAGAGAAAGGACATAAAAAATTGTTCTATAACATGAGTGAGACACAAAGAAATAGTTTAGACTCATTATGTAATGATGAAAGTGTGGTGTTTAGACCAGCAGATAAAGGGGGGGGGGTGGTATTAATGGACTCCAGTTTCTACAATGATATGATGAATATGATGTTATGTGATGACACTGCCTATTTAATGATTGATAAATCTGAAGTCACATTAACAATTAGAAATATCCAAGACACGCTTTACGATCTCCTGATGTCAAGATGCATTGATAAACAGCTATATGATTATTTAGATATTGAGGCCCCTCTGATTCCCATCATCAAGGGGTTGCCCAAAATGCATAAAGGGGTGTACCCCCCACCAGTAAGACCGATAGTATCTGGCCAGTCATGGGCAACTGAGAATGCCTCACAATATATACAATTTAAACTGGCACCGCTGATTGAAAAAATACCAACCATATTAAAAAATTCATATAAATTATTGGAAGATCTTGAAAGTTCACAATGGGTTGAAAAAGTGAACAATGAGACACTAATGGTTACCTTAGATATAAGGAACCTGTTTACAAGTATACCCAATGAATTTGGTGTGGAGGCAGTTAGAAGTTGCATGAATGACCATGGCATGGTCAACCAAAACGAACAATTTATTATATGTACTTTATTAGAGCTGATACTTAATAATAACATCTTTATGTATCAAGATAAAATCTATAAACAAACATGGGGGGTAGCGATGGGCACCCCTTGTGCAAATGTATATGCTAATATAGCAGTCTATGAATGGGAGAGAACCCATATCCTGAATAATGAGAATTTTATTGCCAATGCTATTTACTATAGGAGATTTGTGGATGATATTCTACTTTTTTGGAATGGAAATATGGAGTCTTTACTTAATTATATTGAGTATATGGAATCAACCACCTCCTTCCTTAGCTTTACATATGAAGCCTCATTGAATAAGGTTAACTACCTTGATTTAACAATAATAAAAAATAATAGCAATAGATTCACTACGTCTTTATTCAGAAAATCCTGCTGGAAAAATGGCATATTACATCATGAGAGCATGCACCCTCGCCACATTTTTCCTAATATTGTAAAAAATCAAATGAATAGAATAACTAGACTATGTAGTGATGTTAAGGATAGAGAACAACTGTTAAATTTTCAAATTAAGTGTTTTAAGAATAGGGGTTACCCAGATTACTTGCAAACTTCCTCTAAAGATAGTAACAACATGACTCTTAATGCTAGCTATAAGCGAGGTCACTTTGGATATCATAATAAATCATATATAGGCAAGGTGCAATATGAAGTCAAATTTACTAATGATATTAGATATATCAAAGAAATTATCCGTAAGAATTGGAAGTTACTTTATATGAATAAAGAATTGAAAGATGTGGTGGGTGAATACCCTATCTTTAGATACAGCAATTGTCTAAATCTAAAAAGGCTACTATGCAAAGAGAGAATATTACACACACCTTTGGACATTAGAACAAATTTTAGGCGAGGAACATTTCCATGTAAGAAATGTTGCGTATGCAATTATATTAGTGACCAACAGATATATGAAAACCCACAGACTGGCTACAAGTTTATTCCGAATTTTTATGCCACATGTGAAACTACAAATATAATTTATTTGGCCACATGTGACCATTGCAATGTCTATTATGTGGGTATGACAACACGTAGGCTCAGGGATCGAGCCTACAACCACATATATGACATACGGAAGATGAACGTCAGCAATGCACTAGCCAGACATTGTCAATTGTTTCCATCCCATGTATTTAAATTTAAGGTCCTACAGATACTTCATCATAATAGAAGGGAAGGTAATGCATTAGGCACTTTAGAACTTTTCGAGTTGAAATGGATATTATTACTTAGGGCACATATAGAGCCAGGCCTAAACACAGCCCTTAATATCAGACCAGCACTATTATAAAGACACCATCATATAAGTGAGAGTAGAAAATTATTAACAGCATGCATACAAGTTGAATTTATATAATAGAGACATATGGATTCATATGTCTTATATTATTTTATTTTATTTCATAGTTTTAACTTTTATAACAGTGTTCACAATTTGAAAAAATATATATATTTTTTCATATCAATCGATTTGTTATTTATTTTATATTTTTGTTTGACTTATTTTTATGGCATTTATGTTCATGATATACATAATATTTTAAATTAATGTTATTTGATATACTTATGGTCTGGATACATTATATTAACATATAGTTTTGTGAAGTACGCTATATGCCATCTAATATCAATGTGAATTAATTCATACTAATATATATGTTCAGGCATAAGAGAGATAAGCACATTATAATATGTTATGCCATAATTAATAATTAGAATCATAAGAAAGCACATTCTGTATGTTAATGATTTATTATTTGTGTAGACATATTTTATGAAACACTGAGGAAAAATTCTATATATTGTATATTATATATTTTAATGTGTGTTTTATACATTTTTGGAGTCGAGTGTGACATGGAATGTGGGGAATTGTATTTGTAGGAAGCGTTTTCTTTCTTCATATGAAGTATAGCTTTAAGTACAAATGGTTAATAATTGTTTAATTGGTTTCAGCCGCCAAAAATGGCGGTTAATTAAGGTATATGCCATATTGTATAAAATGAAGTAAGTTTTGAAAAGTTCTATAACCTGATGAAGCGCACTTGTTAGGTGCGTGAAAGCGCTTGTTTTATCAAATAAATATATTTGCTGCTTATCGTGGATGCTTCAGTGATTTGTCGAATGCATTGAGAGCAAGGTGATTTTTCAGCATGCAACACTCGGTAGAAGAGAAGGCATCTTGTGTTAGTTGCATGAGTCTGGGGAGAGATTGAGCATAGCAAATTATGGTAGGAATGCACTTCTTCTTCTTCTTCTTTCGGCTTTTTCCTGGTTAGGGGTCGCCACAGCGGATCACCTGTCTGCTCATGATTGGCAATGGAGTTTTACAGTGTCGAGTTGCCAGCCCGGTGCCCAACCTTTCACAGAAGGCACGCACATGCACGCACTGACACATAGGGCCAATTTAGAGTGTCCAATCCACCTACAGCATGTCTTTGGGATGTGGGAGGAAACTGGAGCACCCGGAGGAAACCCACGAGACCACAGGGAGGACATGCAGACTCCGCACCGAAGGTACCCCAGCCGAGGATCGAACCAGAGAACCTCTTGCTGTGAGGCGGCAATGCTAACCACTGCACCACCGTGGCCGTCCCATGGTAGGAATGCACTGATGAAAATTATTAATGAAGCTGTTAAAAATTATTAATGAAGATTTTAAAAAGTAATGGACCCAGTACTGACCCTTGTGGAACTCCTGTTGGAGTGTGACGGAAGGAAGAGGTACTATTGTTCCACTTGATGGCTTGCTGTCTATTAGAAAGGTAACTGGAAAACCAGTTAATAGAGGATGGGGAGAGATTGAGAAGAGATAGTTTGGACAAGAGAAGGTTGTGGGAAACAGTATCAAAGGCCTTTGATAAGTCTAGAAAAAGGGTAGATACAATGTTGTCAGAGTCTTGGGCATGGTTGATGATGTCAAAGAAGGAGAGAAGGGCAGTGGTAGCACTATGTCCAGGTCTAAATCCATGTTGAGTTGGAGAAAGAAGTTGATTGTCTAAGAGGTAGGGAAGGAGTTGCAAGGGTATGCATTTTTCAAGGACTTTTGAGAATGGGGACAGGATGGCTATAGGACAGAAGTTGGAAGTTTCAGTATTGTTGCCTCCTTTGTGGAGGGAAATAATGTACGCTTTCTTCCAGAGGAGGGGTGCATAGGATTCTTGGATTGAATGGTTGATAAGTATGGTGATGGGAAGGGCTATGCCATCAGCAGCTAGCTTGAGAAATTTAGATGGAAGGTTATCAGGGGCATGAGAGCATGGTTTTAGTTTTAGTAGAAGTTTTTTTATGGTGTGCAGAGAGGCGGGTTGTATGGTAAAGGGGGGATGAGTAGTGTTGATGTCAGTGGGACTAGACTTGAGGGTGTGGGATGAGTGTGGCGAAGAAATGTTATTGGAGAAAGATGTGGTGAGCCTGGCTATTGAATCAATAAAGAAAGACTTGAACTGGATAGCTAAGATATGATCTGGAGAGTTAGGGTCAGGGCAGGGATTGTCTTTTTTGCCAGGAGAGAGGAGAGCAGATATACTGTTCCAAAAATTTTGGGGGTTGGATCTATGATTGATGTCCTTCAAGGATGCATCTGCAGTCATAACATATGGGTTGTCCTGCCTCAGGCAGCCCTTCGGTTGGCCGGATTCCAAAGTCTGGGTCTGGCCTCGGCTGATGTCGCACTTTCCCCGACGTCACAGCTTCTGGGGTATAAAGGCATCAGCCGACGCCCTTTTCCTCAGTCTTTCTTGCAAGCCATTCACAAGATCCGGTCAGTCAGATCCAGAGATTCAGCTACCGAATACTTAAAAGCTTCTTTCTTGCCTCAGCCGATGTCAGACAAAATAAATAATTGTTTAACTTGTGGGAAACAAATAGCTCATAAGGATTTCCACTCTTACTGCCTTCCTTGCTTAGGCCCAGACCACGACGTATCAGCTTGTTTAGCCTGTG